>NW_006913263.1:394147-474824 GCF_000281105.1 Coniosporium apollinis CBS 100218
CCCTCTCCCCCCACACATAACCCGCCTCTCCGTCCCCACTCCCAACGGCACCCTTGAGCTGCTCCACGCCGCCCCCTCTGAACCATCCACCTCCTCCCCGCGCCTCGCCCCCCTCTTCTTCCTCCACGGCGGCAGCGGCAGCGCAGCCGTCTGGCTCTCCTACATGACCTTCTTCAGCCAGCGGCACAACATCCCGTGCTACGCGCTTTCCCTGCGCGGGCACGGCGGGAGCTTCTACCCGAGCTTCCTGCGCATGCTTTACGCGACGTTCAAGAGCGATCTGGCGGATGATCTTGTCGCGGGGATCGAGTTCGCCGAGAGGCGGGAGCGGGAGACGGGCGCGGAGGATGGGAGGGTCGTGCTGGTGGGTCACTCGAGTGGAGGGGGGTTGAGCCAGGATGTGCTGAGTAGGGGGAGGGTGAGGGTTAGGGGGTTGGTGCTTGCGGCTGCGGTGCCGGGGTATGGCTCGTGAGTGCCCCCCCCCTTCTTCTATCCTTTCCTTCGCCCCCTCCTCTCCCACTCGGCAATGGGTCATCCCATATCTGAACGAGTGCTGATATCAGTCGTCTATAGAATGGGCGTCTATACCAACTGGTGGGCCCTCGACCCCTGGTTCTCCCTCCGCATGCTGCTCCACGGCTGGCACCCCAAGTCCCCCCTCAGCAGCACGGCGCTAGTGAAGCGCGTTTTTTTCTGCAACGAGATGCCTGAGTCCCGCGTCCAGGAGTTCGAGAAGCAGATGAGCATGTACGAGAGCTTTTGGTGGCCGGTGGGCATGATGTACCATTTCGCCTCCGCCACAGCCGTCATGAGTAGTATCGTTGGCTGGGGAGCAGGAAAGGGGGAGAGGCTGCTGGTGCTTGCGGGAGAGAAGGATGTGCTGATGACGAAGGATGTGATGGAGAAGCTCGCGGAATTCTATCGTGGGGGGTTTGAGGAGTTGGTGAGGGGGAAGAAAATTGAGGCGGAGGCTGAGGAGGTCAGAGTCAAGAAGGGAGGGAGGAGCAGGGGATTGGGTGTCAGGTTGGCGACGGTGGAGGGCGCGGGACATCATTTGCAGAATGATCTTCAGTGGGAAGACGGCGCGGAGCAGGTTCTGGAGTTTTATCGGCAGCTTTGAGGGCGCTTTAAGGGCGGAAAATGGGGTTTAAAGTATTGACAGCTGGTTGGACTGGATCTCAAGCGCGGCGCACTGCTTTCAAGAGCTATATATAATACAACAAGAATACCCGTCTGATTTCGTACTACTCCTCGAGCTGTCGTTCCATCCGATTTTGCGCCCAGTAAACGCCGCAAAAGGACCCCAGGCTTGTCTAGCAGTGAGTCTCTAACATGTCTTTAAACGCCGCCCAATGCCTCGTGAATATATTGTCTATATAATCACCCTCCTCAACCCGCTCGTCCCACCCAACAGCCGCCGCCCAGTAACCGCATCCCTATCCTTCCCGCTCTCCCACCTTCCCTCTCGACTCCCTTCATCATCCCACCCTTCTTCACCACCACCGCCCTCCATGAACGCAACCTGCCGCTCGTGCGTTCCATCCACCCACTTGTGGATACAGGTGTAGCAGTAGACGTAACCCGAGGGCGCAGCGGTAGGGTTAACAATCGGGGAGGTGCAGATCGGACAAAGGGACGTATCTGGCGGCGAGGAGTCCGAGGGGACGGGATAGGGAACTGTGAGGATTGGAAGGTTGGTGAGGGATGAGATTGGCGGATTGGGCGGTAGCGAGGAGGAAGATTTGGTGGCCTTCTCAGGGTCGGTCTTGAAGTCTGCGGAATCCTTCTCTCCCTTCCTCGTAGCTCTCGCAGGCGCCGGTAGCCCAGACACCACCGGCGGCGGCAGTTCCAGCGCCTCCGCCGCCTTCCTCGACAGCTGCCTCGCGAAATCCGACGCGTGCCACCACTCGAGGAACTTGAGCGCAAAGATCGACGTCGGCAGCAGAATCCTTAGACTCGACAGCAGCCGTGGGTACACCACCCCCGCCATAACCCTCGGATTGAACACCGACCCCCCCATTCCTGGTCTCGCGCCCGCCCTCGCCGCAGTAATCTTCGGCGCCGCAGCCGCTTCAATAGCCTTATAATCCGCGCGCCCCATCCGCCTCATCCTCGTGCCCACAAGCCACAGCCACGGCGAGTGAAACTTCGAGCCGTCGAACAGGTATGCCAGATTAAACGCCAACAGGCTGAAATAGTACGCCGCGTTCATGCTGGGATAGATGCGGCGCAGGAACCACTTGTAGTAGAACAACAGCCTCTCGCTGACACTCGCACCCGGTCTAAGCTCGTCCCGCCGCTGAAACCCCAGCACGTTTGCATGCGCGGCGTGCACGTCGTACCCCTCATCCAGCTTCCGCTTCAGGTACGGCACCCCGACCATGACCGCCAGATTCCTCCAGACATCTCCCCTGCCCAGCTTCAGACTCTCCCTGACAGCGTCAGCGGCGCCGAGCTGTGCGCGCGGAACCTCGCCGCCCTTGACGCGCAGGACGCGCGCGCGCTTCAGGCCGTAGAAGTTCTCGGTGAAGCCGCCGCCGTAGGTGAGCAGGAAGTGGCGCTCGACGAGCAGGGAGAGGAGCGCGTAGACTTCGTCGAAGGAGTTGAGGATCCGGATCAGGTAGCGCGGGTGGCGGTGGGTGGCGAGGGCGAGGAGGTAGCGGAGGGAGGGGGGGAGGAGGGCGGCGAGTTGGTGCTCGGAGAGGAGTTCTGTGGGGGCGTGGTGGGTTAGTATAGGTGAGTGGGGAGGTGAATGGTGGGGACGGGGGGGGAAGCTGGGGTGGGGGGTTACCGAAGAGAGAGGGCTTTAGCTCGTCGAAGTTGTTTTGAAGGACGGGGAGGAACTCCATCGTGGGTGAAGTTCTTTCCGGCGCGCTGGTGGACAGAGCAGGCGCATTGCTGGCTGTTTGGTTGTTGATTGCGCTGGACTGGTGTTGCAACTTTGGCCGAGGTTCGGACGAGCTCAGCCCTACGCGCATTTCATGCGTTCAATCACGTGCGCTTCCCGTTGATGTCCGCATATCCAGCCTGTGTAGCATCTTTCAAGACAAAATACCAATTCTAAATTGCGCAAGTGGTAGCAGCAGATGGATATATCGTCGCATGACGAATTTTGGAATTACTCAGCATGGCATGATGCTCGTCTAATTCATCACGCGTAGATATCAAGCAATGCCCAAACGCCTGCCAGATGCCAAAAATGAGAAGGAGCAATGAGCCGCGCACTATGTTTCAGCCCCCTACTCCTCCATACCCATCTCCTCAAATTCGTCAATAAGCTGCTCCATTGGAATCCTCAACCTGTCGTCATCGCTCTCTCCGCCCTCCGTCATCTCTTCAACATCCATCCGCTCCCCTCTCGCCTTCTGCTGATTCTTGTACAGCGCCAAGTTCGCTCTCAGCTCCTCGTCCTCCTCCACATCCCGTAAGAACATTTCCATATCGCGCTCCAGCCTGTCCTGGTCCTGCTTGCGGGGCAGCATCTCGCTCTCCTCCTTCGCCATGCGCTTGAGGCGCCAGTTGCGGTTCTTGTTCTTCTTCTTGCGCGCGTAGAACTTCTTGACGAGCATCACGTCTGGGATTGTGGATGCGTAGTTGCGGTGGTTCTCCAGGGCCTCGAACTGTGAGTTGTTGAAGTTTGTGCCGGAGAGGTGGTAGCCCAGCACCGAGTCGCCAGGATGCAGGACGCCGCCCAAATGTGTGCGCGTGTAGTATGTTGTGTCGTTCAATCCCATGTCGGAGGCACGTGCTACGGTCGCTTCGGCGAGCGCAAAGCGGCCCTTCTGTGGCCCGAGGGGCTCGATGTCGAGCACGATGAACTCGGCGAGCTCTTGGACGTCGGCTAGAGGGGCGAAGGGGGTGTGCCAGTACTCTTGAGTGGAGATGTCGGCGGTCTGGAGCGTCGTTGGGTCGATGACGTTGACGGACGTGCCGACCTTGTAGCAGAGGGTCAGGGGCGAGATGCCGCCGAGCTGTTTCGCTAGCTTGAGGGGCAGGCAGATCAGGTCGTCCTTGCAGAGCGGGACAAGCTCAATCGAGTAAGAGAACTTGTAGGATTTTGTTGACGTGTGAATGTCCATCGAAATGAGCTCCTGGCTCTTCTTGACTCGCACGGGAGCGACTGAGGTGAGGAAGTCGACAAACTTCTCTGCAGAGTTGCGGGCAGAGAAGAAGAAGTCTATGCCATCGTGCGCCTCTTTGATGTTCTGGGTGTCCTTGTGGGCGCCGTGCTTCAAGATCAGCTGTTCCAGGAAGAGAAAGGTCCGTTTATGCGGAACTTTCTGTCGGACTTGGACGACGGCTCGCCACGTGTTGTGCGTGTAGCTCTTCTGGCAGTCCGGACACTGCTGATATGCCACAACGTATTCAACCTCGAAACTCTGCTGTAGGATGGTGCCCTGCAAAGCCTCCTGCTGGATGGTAATCTTGACTTTGATTCTGCGGCTGTGCGGTTCGGTCCAGATGAAGCTGGCGTCGATGATCCGCACTTTGCTCAGACCGCGGAGCTTCCGGAGGCACAGGGCTAGAAGTTCCTTGCTTTCCGGCTGCGCTACCAACCATTGTGAGGGCGGTGCTAGGTACCGATCACAGTCCCGGCATATGTGGACGGTGGCCTCTCGCTGTATGCCCTCAGAGATGTCGACTGTAAGCTTAATGCAGTCGTCACAGAGCGCTGCTGCGGCCTTTGTGCCGTCAATCGGGGCACCGCAGTTGCAGCATAGAATTGTTGCGGCGCTCGGTGCTGGCCGGGTATAAGCTAGGGTATCGACTTCCATAGACATGGTGAGGAAAGGAATGAGAATGTGGTTCTGTAGATGGGAGTGAGATTGGAAGTAAGGGGGAAAGCTGGTGGGGAGGAGAGTGTAGGGCGGAGAGAGAGAGGAAGGAGAAGAAGGACTGGGGGTTTATGAGAGACTTCGGTGGTTCACGATTGTTCTTTGCGCAGAAATATTCGCCTCTCGACTTTGATATGTCAGCCTTACCGGCACAAGCCGGCGGCTGAGCTGCGGCGGACTGCGGAGTGCGGACCTCCGCCCTGCACTGGAAATTTTGACCATCCCCCTTACCGTCCATCAGCACAGCAATGTCTGTTCCAAGGGTCATCTCGTCCGCTCTTGGATGCAATGGCTGTCGCATCGCTATTGTCAGGTCGTTCGCTTCCATCTCAGGCGTCCAGCTACCTGCCATCTCCGAATCACGAGCGCGACCGGTACGACGGCTGGATACGCAGCGGAGCGGTTTCCTCACAAGTTCAAGACAATGCTCAGAGCAGACACCGAAGGAGCACATAATCTCAGAAGATGAAGCACCCGCTCAGGCTGAAGAAGATGCAGAGGCAGGCGCACCCCCCTCGACTGAGCTGGCGGGCGTTCCCTGGTATCTCCAAGTCGAAACACAGCAGCGTGCGCCAAGCCTCTCGCACCCGCTTGCAGAGCGGCAACGATTGCCCGATCTCCCTGTAGACCCTCCTCCAATACTACAGGACCTCCTCGAGCAAATCTCCATCGATCTCGGTCTTGACGACCTGACCCTCATCGACCTCCGAGCTCTCGATCCCGCACCCGCGCTCGGATCCAGCCTCCTCATGATTGTGGGCACAGCGCGGAGCGAGAAGCATCTACACGTCTCAGCGGATCGGCTGTGCAGATGGCTTCGCAGCACACACAAGCTCCGACCGTTCGCGGATGGCTTGTTAGGACGGAACGAGCTGAAGCTCAAGATGAGGAGGAAGGCAAGGCGTTCGAAACTCATGGCGAACGTGGGCGCGTCAGAGACCGCATCACCCGACGACGGCATCAGGACGGGTTGGGTGTGCGTCAATGTTGGAATGGTGGAGAGCGCAAAAGACACCGCAGACGCTTCTGCGGCACCGGCAGATTTCGTGGGCTTCGGCAGACAGCGGGATGGCGTCAGTATAGTGGTTCAGATGTTTACAGAGGAGAAAAGAGTAGAGATGGACCTTGAGGGGCTATGGGAAGGTGCGCTCCAGCGCGCAGCTAAAAGACGTGAGAAAGATGAGCAAGCCGTTGAGAGCAGTGATTTGGGGCATGACGACGTCGATCGGGAGGCGGATCTCTCGAGGGAGGCTGGCCTCAGAAGCCCATCCAACTCGAACCTTCTGCCCTCCATCCAGCCTCGAGTGTCAGGACCGCAAGCGGCGCAGCAGACCCGGAGCCTGCATGGAGTGTCTGCTGCGCGAAGGCTTCCAAGACGCAGTCTCGGCACAGCATCCGTTATCAATGCCGCACAGCTTCAAAACGAGTTTTCTACGCAGTTATACCGACAAGCTTCGACTTTCTCAGCGGCTAGCGGCCATAAGATACCGCATGAGGACGACGACGCCGCAGCGCAAGAGATGCGAAGCCAGCTAAGACACCTCAGCAGTCTATCACCTGAGGCAGTAGTCCGCGAGCTGGGACCGAGCATCCGGCCATTTCCACCCCAGAAAGACACCACCGCCATGAGCCCCCTCATGCGCTCATTCTACTCCCAAATGCCTCAATACCCCGACCTGGTCCACCACGAGCTAATGATTGATTTCCAATGCCTCGTCCTCAACTCCGCCCATCCAGAAGCGCGTCTTGACCAGGTAGACAACGCACTCAGCAGCCTCCAACTCTCCAGCCTCCCCATCCCCGCCCGCGTATTCCACCGCGTCCTCTACTCCTACCTCGCCTACGCCGCCCGCACCTCCCACCCTCAACACGAGCCGCACCCCGGCTTCTGGCGGCGCAAAGCGCTCTCCCGCGCCTTCAGCGTCCTCGACTACATGGAGCTCTACGGCTACGACGTGCTGTCCGAGGACCTGATCCTCGCGTTCCACGCCGCCACGAGCCCCGTCGCGCTCTCCGCTCTTCCCGCAACCACAGAGCACACAAATGCGGCCGCGGAGGATCTCGCCATCGAGGACCTAACCGCCACCCGCGCCCGCCTGCGCAGATTCATGGACCTCTTCCTCATCGCCCCCCACGACGACAAGACCTGGCTAACCCTCCTCCATGCCTACGTGACGGACGTCGGCACCGCCGCCCACGCCGACTGGGACGGCTTCTGGGCCGTCTGGAGCGCGATGCCAAGGCGTGTGTATGCGCGCTCGGCGGACATGTACGGGCTTATGTTTGCGGCGGTTGCGAGGAGTGGACACCAGGCAAGGGCGATGGAGGCGCTTAGGACGTGGGTGCCGGAGATGGGGAGGGAGAGGCCGCCTGTGTTGCTTAGGGGCGAGGTTGTTAGGGGGGTGGTGGAGTGTTTGAGGGTTGCGGAGCCAAGGGTGGAGGAGGGTGAGGGAAGGGGAAGCGTGGGAGAGAGTGAGTGGGTTAGGTTGTGGAGGAGGTGTCAGAGAGTTTTGGAGGCGGAGAGGGCGGGGAGTGTGGATTGAGGGGAGATTATTCGGAGGATGAGAGATGAAGGACGGTCGCAAGCAGGCCCGGTAATCTAGGCAACGAGCCCTGGCGGTGCGATCCGGGACGCTTGGAGCCGTTGTCCGCGGCTGCTGGACGGCTTCGCACGAGCTGGCAACGCGTCGTCTAGCGCGTACAGCGTCCTCAACAGCGATGTATGAGAGCACGTCGCGGTACATTGTACAGTGTAGATGTGTAAGGTATTTAAGGTTGATGTACAAGGAAATTCACGACTTCTGTGATTGGCGATCATGCACTGACTATACAAAGTCGCGCTTCATTGAATTAGCTGATAAGTGTGTAGAGTGCAGTAACTTGAATGGTACAGCTCACGCCTGCGCTTACAATGTGGCGATCTAGGGCTGGTTGTAATCATGCGTCTAAGGCCTTGTGCAATTTTTCTTCACAACCGCACCCCTCAGTTTTATCTGCATTGTACATTCGTTCAAGCGAGTCAATATTCTCTGGGTTTCGCTTGAACGTACCCACTGGTTACCAGGTTGACGTTAGCCCTGTGGTATCATTGCTAGCTTATTTTATTTGAACGTGATCTGCCTGTATCAGCATGTGCACCTGAAGCTTAGCTTACGGCCACGGAGATGCGTTGTCTGAAATTCAAATCTTGTTTGCTATCGATCGGCGGCAGCTTGAAATATAGGTGCGCTTAAGCCTATGAAGGCAAGCTTGCGTTTCAGCAGCATTACGAACTTGGCCGCGTTGACACAACACAAAGCCACCAGCACATCTGAGGCATACCACACTAGCTATAGAGCATCTGACACTCCCAGCTGTCAGGCAAATCCACGTCACCACCCCTATAAACCGCCTGTCTCGGATACGGGCACAGCGGTCTCTGCCTCAAAACTCCAGCAGCTGGATTTGTATCGTTCCTAAACTTCGTAGCAATCAGCTCATCCACCGGTACACCATTCTCAGTCCACTGCATCAGCGCTAAGAGCGCATCATGCCTCGCATCCTCAAATCCCGGCGTCGAGTAGGCCCCCGTTCCCACCGCCGCGGCATGTCCCGAGCCAGCAAAATACCACGGCGCGTTCACCGCTGTGCCCGCACAGTGCAGCATCCCCGGCACGAGGAAGAAGCGGTACCAAGGGTCGAGCTCGACGCCCCTCGGCAGGAGAGTCCTCAGGACGTGCTTGTAGAAGTACTCGGAGCTGCCAGACGGGATGAGCGCGTCGGCCAGGCCGTGATACATCAGCAGCTTGCCGCCGCGCGCGGCGAAGTCGCTCATGTCGAAGTCGTCGGCCGTCGCGTTGCCCGGGTCGAGCTGATCGGCCAGCTCCACGATGCGGTACGAGAAGTCCTGCCACCTCCAGTTCGGGTCGTTGAGCAGGAAGTACTGCACGTATTGCGTACCGAGCGGGTGGGGGCTGCTGCCGCCGAGGAGGACGGGCCACTGCGGCTCGGAGCCGAGCGGGAGGGCTGGGAAGACGAAGGTCTGGTTCGTATCGACGTAGTCGCTGTAGATCTGGTATAGTGTAGAGATCTGAGGCGCGGTGAGGCAGCTGCTCGCATTTTGGTTGGCCGCACCGCAGAGGAGGGCCTCGGGGTAGAAGTTGCATCTCGCGGGATCGCTGATTATGCCGTCTTCTACGTCGTCTGAGCCGTCGCTTCTGTTCGTTAGATTGCACATTGACGCAGGAAGGAGAAACCTACCACTGGCGGAGAACTTCCGCGGCAATCACAGGGAAAAGCGTAGGCGGAATATGGTGCGACGCATTCACTGGTAGGTTATAACTTCCTAGCTTGAGCGTCCAAGGCTGCAAATGCGAGGTCCACCATGCCGGTGCGCCTGCCAGAATGCCGTCAAAGCTATCTGGGTGGAGTTGAATCTCCTTTAGGCCTTGGCGCCCTCCTGTACTGGAGTTGAGGTTAGCTTCAGATTGCTGAAGAGCAGGAAATGGAAGAGAAGGAGATTTACCTGCACCCAGAATAATATGAGTATTTGATGGAGCTGGCATAGTAGGCTCTGATTATATCCTTTGCGAGGACAATCGAACCGTGCATGGCTCGGTATCCCCAATCGATCTTCCGTTCAGGTTGGTTCAACGCCCAGGTGATGTCTCCCGATGTCGAGTTGTGGCCGGTGTTGGTAGACATGGCTGCGAATCCATACTGCACTGCAGACTGGCTCATAGCTAACCAGTTGATACCGCCGGCGAAGCCGCCATTGCCCACGGCGAGGAAGCGGCTGTTCCAATCGTCTGGAAGAAACAAACCGAAGGCGAATGATGAAGATTCGGAAGAAGTTACGTTAACCTGCACTGCGCATAGAGCTGGCAGATTCGTCTATGTCGATTTAGCGTTACTGCAGGCACGAAACCACTTAAGGAGAGGACAGCGGTTTTGAAAAGGCATGCATACAATCAATCATTGATAACATGCTGTTAACAGTGCTCTGACGGCAATTCGCGCGCAAAACGATGTTCAAATGATGTTAAGACGAGATTGCGTAATAGCATACTGTACAAGATAACTGACTGTGTGCATGCTTTTTCAGAGAGCAAAGTGCTGTAAGGTATCAGATGTCTCCGGAACTAAACTTACTGGGTTTATCGGATATGCTATGTCTGCAGCGCCCTGTCCATAGGTACCGTTCGCACTCACCGGCACAGCAGAGATAGTACGAGCATTAGAGGGCAGAATTGTGTCAAATGCTGCTGTAGAGCAGTCAAAGGCAGCGGCGCCTGCATACACGCTACTAAACAGTAAAAACTGAGGGTAACTCAGCCTCATCATGGATGCGAGAGTGTCGACTTCTTATTCTCTCCATCCTGTCGGCGCGGTCGTCCCTGTTTATGTAGATCTACTGGGGACGGCTCGGGTTGATCGCAATGATCTCCGTCGCGTTAACCGCAGTCTGATGCCGGGTGCGGGGAAATGGAGAGCCTGCAGGTACGAGCCGACGCAGCGGCGAAATTCCGATAACAAAAGTGGTGGAGAGCTGTGGTTAAAGAAAACCATGGAGAGTTGACCTCGGCGTGGTGTTGTCCCGAGCCAAGCTCCTACTGGATAAAAAACAGATCTGTCAGCCGGATCTCTAAAATCATTGCTTAAAGCGGCTTAGGTAACTTATTCATCTGTATTTGTCTTCAACTTCTAATTAACTTTGAACCGGCGATTTAAGTGTACTACGTTCTCCATTTTGTGATATGAAGCGCTCATATTTTTTGGTGGAGCGCGGGTTGCGTGATGTTCTGATTACTAAGCGAGGACAAGACACCATCGGGGTCAACTCTCCATAGTTTTCGGTAACCCTAAGAGGGCTTCATTATCACATGGATCTTTGTCCTCGCCTCGGGGTACTTCTGATAAGCTGACTTGTAGCAAGACATGGCATCATTTCCATGGAACTACATGGAGATATCGTGATACAGGAACGCAGAGTAAGACAGTAAGACAGTAATCAGGAATGTTCCGCACATGCATCGATGACCCTCAGGAGACCTCACCGCTGAGATTGCTTCCACAACCTCAAAAAGAGGGCCCATGACCACTTCGCCCACCCCGTCCACCATTTCTGTATCGCCCGGTCTGTCTGCTTGGGTTAGCCAGTCCAGCGGGCGCAGTCTGCCTAGCGGGAGCGGCTCGCTGAGCAGGAGCGGCTCGTTGTGCAGGAGCAGCCTGTTCAGCAGGCTCCTCTTCCTCATACTCTTCATCCTGCGCGGCGTAAGCAGCTTGTCCAGCCGGAGCAGCCTGCCTCGCCTCTCCACCATACCGACCCTGTGGAGCCTGTGGAGCCTGTGGAGCCCGATCCGCCGGAGGACCTCCGAAAGGCCCATACCCAGGGCCAGCAAGAAGCGCACCGCGTGCAGTTCGCGTTGGGCGATCCAGGGGGCTGAGATAGTCCTCCACATAACCCGGATCGTATACCGTGAGGCGGTTGTCCACGACCGTATGAACGGGTATGATGCTTGGATTGAGCAGACCGACTGGGGCTCTGTACCCGAGTCCGACCACCACAGGCACATCAACCGCGACATATGGATCTAGGTAGCTTCCGCCCAGGCGCTCGCAGCGCGGGCACAGACCAAGGTGGAAATCTTGTGCCCGGGGAGGAAGTACGCAAGGCCGTCCGCGTAGCTCGGCGATCCCACAGTGCCGGAGAGATCGGGCGGAGTGGTCGCAATCATAGACGGTTACTTGTATGATGCACATGATGTTGAGCGGCTGAGCCTACGGTCCGATTGAGTGAGAAGTGTAAGATTCGTGGGGCCTGGAGGCGTAGAAAGTCCAGACAGTGAGGATGAGAGTGCGAGAGGTTGTAATCTTTAGCTCGACAGCTTCGACGCGCTGGTGGCTAAGTGTCCTGTATTGGCACGAGAAAGCGAAACGGTGAGGTTTGTTTTCCCTACACTCGAGGTGTCAGCGTCGACAAGAGATAGTAGCGAGGGAATTAGCCGCTATATGGACTCTAGTAAAAGATACAAATGACTGCAGGACTCTACAAAGGCATTGGTTGATAGGGTATGACTTGCGCTGCCGGAGGCTTGATCCACCTCCATCTAGTTTTGAGGACGGGCTAGAGCGAAGTGGTAACAGAAATGTGAGACTTACCAGCAGTTCAAGGGGGTGAGCGAGATGCTCTGAAGAAGTATAGGGTTCATCTTTGTGGTTAATATGTTGAAGTTTGTTGGATGTTGGTAGGTCGGGGACGTAATCTGTGGAAGAGAAGCTCGCGGTATTTGTATGCTACTAAACAGCAACGCAACGCAACGTGGTGATGACAAGTCGTGCGTCAGCAGTATGTTGATTCACTCGTGGTATCGTGACACACACTAGGGGTACGGAATGCTGGCCGGTGATGAACATTAACCCGCTATGACGAAAGTTGCCACGCTTGAACCGAGGGCTTGGGGTGCAGGACTCCCAATACGGTATGTAGTTGACTGTTTTGAATCACACAAGAGAAGACTGTGGCACAAGACCTGAAGAAAACATGGTGGTGAAAGGCGCTCCGCAAGAGATGGTAGAATGTTAAGCTATACTTCCGCTCACCCCATGCCATCGTCGCCTCATTAACCGCCATTACGACGGCGAAGGTACTCCATGATCGCTTCGAACGGTGCTCTCGCTGCACCTCCGGCGCCTAGTCCGTTCGGTTCGTGCTCTCCATATGGCCTTCCCTGCCCGTGTAGCCCATCATCCCGATTAAATGGCCCCGGTTGTCCGAATGGGCCTCTGTCCCGCGTGAATACGCCGTCGCCTCGCTCGAATGGCCTGCCGCCTCGCTCGAACGGGCCAACGCCGTATCCAAATGGTCCCGACCGTCCAAATGAACCGCCACGCTGCCCGAACGGTCCACCCTGGCCGAACATCCCACGACCGTGTCTGTACGGCCCACCACCGCGTCTGTACGGCCCACCACCGCGTCTGTATGGCCCACCACGCTGGCCAAACGGTCCAACACGCTGTCCGAGAGGTCCACCGTGGTGTTGAAACGGCCAGTCCTGTCTATACAAGCCACCACCGTAACCGAATGGCCTACCGCCTTGTCCAAATGGTCCACCGGGCTGTCCAAACGACCCACCCCCACGTCCGAATGGCTCAGCGTATCCGTATGGACCATCCTCTTCGTCTTCAAAGTAGGGCGGACCGCCGCAATCCGGGCATGGGCGATGTTCAAGGTCGTCCTCCATTCCCGGATTTGGACAAGGCTGGTCATTTTGATAGCAACGCTCGCAGGGATCGAAGTACGGTTGACGGCAGCCGCATTCAAAAGTGACCATGCCTTGTAAACACATGATTGCAAGTCTCGCTGTTCGGCTAACGGAGGTAAGCCTGATGTCGAGGAGGGACTGCAATAAGGAGGTTGTCCAGAGAGTGATAAACTGATTCAGAAGGCGTTGGGATATTTAACTGAGTGGCTTCGATGCTCTGATGGGTCGATGTTTGGAGTTGGCTTGTTGAGCCGAAGAATAATACTATACTTCCTACAGACAAGAGTTAGCGGCAAGAAACTTGGGGGTTGAGTCAGTCAGTGGCAAAGAAAAGCGTTCTGTGGAAAGCGCCTAATCATCTGTTGCAGCACCAAGAGCATACGGGTTGTTCAGGGTGAATTCAATAAGCTGACGACTGACCAGGATGGAATAGCAATACTGCACACGTGTGATTCACCTATGGCTTAATGTTGTTGGAAGCTTTAAGTCTGTATAGTCGTTGCTGGTGTTTGAAGAGTGTGGGAGTAAAGCGAGGCTGATTGCACTATTTATCTGCTCATGGAGTGCAAAGCAGCGCAATTTGCTGGCAAGACTGCATACGTCAGCGGTTTGGTCATACTTGTTAGCATGGCACGTACCCTATACATGTAGCAAGCATGGCATAAATATCAGTGTATGCATCGCAGCGGAAACTGATCTCTTGACCTTTCAATCGTTCGTGCCACGTAAGATACTGTCCACAGCGAAGCGCGAGGAGTGTCAGAGAAACCGAGATTAGTCTTTGTCTGTATCCTCATTGTCATCTGCCACCGAACTGCCAAAATCAAGCTTCATCAGCAAGCGATCAACTCCGCCACATCTCCACGGCTCATAGCTGTCTTCACTCAACGACGGCTTGACGTGGAAGCCGCTAGATCCCAGGCGCTCAGTATCAATAATCCTCAGACGAGCCACTAGCGATTGTAGATCGCTGTCTATCCTCTTTCGTGAGCGGTCTAGCTCGAGTGCTACCTGTCTCTCTTCCTCGGCATGGTTGGTCAAAGCGTCTACCAAGCCTTCATCTTCTTCGAGATCAAGGTTCTGCTGGATGGTCTGCAGACGAGTGAAGAAGGCGACCAGCTCATCAACATGTGACAGGAGAGTCCGTAACGTGCGGGCCCAGTCATTGTCTGCTAAGAGCAGTGAGCCCACAAGTGCCGTCAGGAACCTGCGGTGAGCAGACGCGAGCGCCTCGGGATCATGCGGTGTTTCCTCAGCTCGCTCAGCCGATTCACCACGCGTTCCATGCTGGCTTGGCCTGTACGACTCAGCGGACAACGGTCTCGTGCTTATTGTGCTGTGAATCAAGGATGACGAAGTCTGTGGTCTTGATGCCGAGCCACCTGTCGCCTGAGCCGCTGTGATCCAGCGATGGAAATGTTTCCATGACACTTGAATGACTTCTCCTTCGAAGTATCCTGCCGTCTCGGCGAGGAGGAAAATTGCAGCACTGCAAGTCGCCCAGACCTTTCGCAGAGCTAAGGCGCGCGTATCGGCCCTCTGCCTCCGTTTCCTGAGTTCATCTCGGCCACCTGGTAGAGCACAATGAGCTGGGCCTGGAGGCGCGGGGTGAATTCGGCGAAGGCTGCTGTGCCGCCAAAGGTCGGCCAACCTGAAGTGTGCTCTGCGAATCGCCAGGAGGTACGCATGTATCGTGGAGTAAACCTCCAACTCTGAGCTACTGATGAAGAGATCCATGGGGGAGGGTATGTCCAGGTTCAGAGTGATGGGCATAGCCATGAGGACATCGTTGAAGGTAACACCTGCCACTTCGGGGAGTGATACAGGATCTTCCCTGGCTCGCCCTGGGGTCGCGGGACGTGTGGTAGCCGGTTTGGATATGGAGAGATGGACTGTATCGCGCGCGAGGTCCAAAATGTCGTCGGTGATATCTTCATCTCCCGTGTAAGATGACAAAACTGCCCATGTCCGCATCAGAACCGCTGTGACCTCCCCTTCCTTGATGAGTAGACCTTGCAGATTATGGTTAGGTCGGTGTCTGGGTTGTCCACTTGAGCTATGCCGTGAACGGAGTTGCTCGTTCGCTTCCGTGATTAGAGCCATCGCAAACTCGCCGCGTCCGAGCAAAAAGAAATCCTTCAGCAGCGTCAGGATCTGCAGGATCTTTGGTAGTGGAAGAAGCTGCTGAAGTGTGTTTCGAGATAACGACACACGAATTGCGGAGATTGCATCCGAGAAGCTGGCAGATGAAATGGGGGAACTCAGTGCTGACAGGTACTGCAGATGGACCGTTACGAGTTCTAGCTCCGATGCTGTGGACGAGCGTTCGTGTGAAGTCTCAATGTTTCTGTGATGGGATCGAATTTGATTTAGAGACTTGCCTATGAACAGGACGGAACTTGCTGCTTGTGGTGAGATGAATTTGGGAAGCAGCTTGCTGTTGGCATGGAACTCTGGAATGCTGTCTGCTGTATCTTCATCTGTATGAACGAAGAAATCCTTACCGCCATATGCGGGTATATGTCCGTACAAGACCCACGTTGATAGTTGTTTCAGCCACGCCGTCTCGGCTACCTTGATGAGCTCGGTCGCTGCGGCTTCAATGTCGGGATATCCGGTCTGAGCCTCTTGACGCAATTTATCAATGATGCTAGCCCCGGTGCACGCGTTTGCAGTCCTAGCCTCCTCGCTTGCAGCGCAATCGGCCTCGGATGGGAGCATGTAGCAGGAAATATCCCACAGCCATTCCAGACGTCTGGTCCACTCATCAAACTGGCCGACTACGCCGGCTAGAGGAACAATGTTGTATGCGCCGACGATGGCGGCGTCTTTTCGCAGGATCTGACTCTCAACATCGAGTATCTTCTGCTGGAACCTCGTGAGATGAGTGAAAGAGATTGATACAGCCACCGCACGACAGATTGCAGAGGGGTGGATAGAGGAAATGGTGGCAGCATGATCTCTGAGCGCTCGATGCAGCCTAGCTAGATGTCCAACCGAAGAGAGCAGGGCCTTCTCTGGCGGTGAAAGCAGTGGAAAGCTGTCTAGCCTCAACTCAGACCTCGCAGAGTCTTCAAAAAGCGCGGAAGGATGGCCGGAAAGCGAAAGAAGAATTTCGTGTAGCATTTTGGTGACTAAGATTCAAAAGCTTGCGCTTGTTCCAGTGGCCGAAATCTTTCCGGAGTAAAACGAACAAGATTAAGATGCAGCACGATACCAATAGGCGTGCTGCAGAATGTGTGTCGTATGGGACGGGGTACTTCCCGCTGGCTCGGCACTCCTGTAGGTTTGCGAAACTGCTGTCAATTTCTTTCAGTGCGGTGCTTGAACCATGTAGCGCGCCCATCATCGATTCGAAGGACACATTTTAGTCGAGACAGTTGTCAGCATCCGATGGTGAGAGGGCAAGCTGTCGCGTCGTCGAACAGACGCGGTCGAGCCCGCGATATACTGCCATCGCACGTGACTTCATCAGCCAACATCACTTCTTGTTCCATTCTCGGTAATGATCGCAGATCAGAAGCGGAAATTGAGGAATGATGTTGTTATTCATAGAACTTCGGATAAGTCTAGTACGCTCGTAAAATATCTGATCGTGATGTTGACGCTCTCAGTCTCCCAACGCCAGTGCATGCCAAATCAACCATGCGGAACCGTAAGGGTATCATAATGCGTCCCAAACCCAGAAACACCATTGTAAATGCAAACAAAAGCCAAACACCTTGTATGCCGGTCATGTGCACCGTCCATGCGTGTAACGTCGTCCACCGAACTCCAATCCGCGTAACTAGATGCCGCTCAGAACAGTTCTGTCAGAGATGCCCCCAATGCCTTCATAAATTCCATAATCGAACGCTTCGTGAAAGTCATGATTGCTGAGCTCCCGTACCCCGGATAATCATCAGCTGCGATCCACGGGCCCAAGCGAGTGCATGCACGAATCTTCAACCCAGAAATTGCTCCACCTCTTCTGGAACGATCGACCCTACCATCAGTGTATGCCAGACCGTTCGAGCGACTGCATGGGTCCCGCTCACAGCCCGAATCCCCAGACTCGCGGCTGCGCTCGCAGCGCCGCACATCGAACCCCAGGCTAGGGTGGGTATCCGTCTTACGACCCGTCCACATGCACGTACCCTGCCGGTGATTTTCACACCCAGTTCGAGAGTTGAATACGGAACTTGCGATGCGATCAACTTAACTAGCGCGTCGGAAGCTGTGCGCTGGGCTGGAGTGAACGTGGTGTAGACCGGTGCACTGGCGATCGCGGTCGTCGCCAGACCAATGGATGTTGGCGCTTGGTCAATTGGCCAAACATCGCGATTGTTGTCGCCTTTGACGACCGCGGCCTGTATCGTACCCCCCAATCTCGACGACGATGGCGCGTCAGCGACTGTCTTGGCGGTAGAGATTTCGGACTCCTGATGCCGGGCGTTCACTAGAGGATTACACGTTAGTACACCCGCCATGCTGCTGCTAAGGGAATAGCGCTTACTGAAGGACCGCTCGATGACATCTTCCAAGGCAGCATTCATTGCTGCCTCGGCCAGATTGCTCACGCTTGAATGCAACGGGGAGGATGAGTCAGATGTCGAGCTGAGTGAAGAAGAGCCGCTGCTGTCGATACCAGAATCTCGACGCAGATCTTCGCTTTGTACTTTCGGATCTTGTAGATATTCCATCTCCTCATGCTAGACGGCAGCAGGTGGGGGAGTGGCGATTGAGAGGTCTTGGAGGATCAGACCATCCTCATCTCGACCCTCATCAGTTATGTTGTCTACTTCCGGTCCTCCTTTCTGGTCAGCACCGACGGTGTCGTTCTCCTGGCCGTTTTCGAAGCTCATATCTTCTGGCATTCCTGAAGCCGCGTCTTTCTCGGCATTCTCTTCATGGTGGTCTTGGATCATCGAGCTGTCCAAGGCGTCATCATCCTGGCCAAAGACACGCGCCTGCCGTTGCATCACTACGATGTGAGCATCACCAAAGGTTGGCTCGTCGTCGGCGGTGTACTCGACGCTACCGTCATAGCTGTCCTCGTCTTGCTCTAAGAGTAAGCTGTCTTCCTCAACGTCGCGCTCATCGCCACCGATGCCAGCCATGGACGTCTCCCGGTACAGCGACGGTGGCGCTGATAGAGACCGCTTCACGGCTTGAGACGATCCCAGCAACTCAGTGTCGGATGCGACTGAGTCCAAGTCCTCATCACGTAGGCCGAAACGTGATTGGCGGCCATTCAAGGATCCAGAGCGCGCGTCAGCGCACGCTTCTCGCACTGACTGTGAAGTCATGCCTTCGTCGTCAAAAGCGAACTCGACATTGCTTCCTGCCGCCTCTTCAAACCCTTCCTCTTCTGTGACATCATCGTCTTCAGAACGCTTACTGCCGAAGTCGCTCCAGTCCGAGGCCTCACCGCCGTCCAGTATATCCTGTGAGAGGCCAGCATAGAGGTGCTGGAACTCTTCGGCAGGAGTCTGGTCAAAGTCACTCGCAGAGACATACGAGTCCTCGTCCGCATCATCAGAAGCACTCTGCGCTTCTGTCAGCCGCGATCGCCGAGGGCAGAAGGTCTTCCGGTTCGTTTGGGTTTCCGGATCCACCGTTTCTTTGAAGCCTTTAGCGCCAGGCTTGTACCACCATTTCCTCTTGATGCCACTCGTACCCGGTTCGTATACCTCCTCTGCCAACCGCCGATTCATCGCACCGTACGGCACTTTGTAGCCTGAGGTGGGGTCCATCACGTAGACGTGAGACCAAGCGCTGGCGGACAAGACGTGGCGGCGGAAAGCATCGTGCTCCTCGCCTTGATTTTCGTCCCACCCCTTACGGACGTGACCCTCATAGAAGTTCAAGTCCTCATGGTGTGTTGTTGTCCAGACGCACACTTCCGGAGAGGTCTTGGTGCTCTCGGGAACCAGAGAGTTGTGTTCGTAAGGAGCCCAGTATGGATCAACCTCTGCACCGTCCGGGACCTCGTACGCGCGGCGAGGCAAATTCTCGAGCTCCGCATGAACATCTAATGATGCGGACTGGATCATGGCCACCACATCCACATCCTGGTGCAGTTCCTCATTCTGCACTTCGTGAGCGGCTTCTTCACTCTCATTCTCATAGTCATGCACCTTGTCGCTCAAGCGATAGTGCATAGCTTCCTCCGGTGTCGCAAGATCGGTTTCAACGTCAGTGTTTGCTTCGGAGTCTTCCTCCTCGTCTAATCGGTAATGCGTGGCCTCCTCGGGAGGAGTGAGGTGGACCTCATCGTTAGTCTGGGCTTCGGATGTTTCATCAATGCTGACTAGGGAATTTTTCCGAGCCCGATCGGCCATTCGCTCAAGGTCCCTCGGCGCTTCTTCCCGGATGAGCTGTTCGAGTTCTTCTTCCTCATCTGGGAACTCGAACACATAGGGGTCGTCTTGTGCTTCAGCCGCTTTAGCAGGCTCGATTTCGGTGGTGATCATCCCTTGCGATGCTTCGGCGACCGGCTCCATCTGCGTTGAGACGATGGTGGGAGCCATCTCTCCCTCTTCCTCGATGATGGGAGCAGAGTATGCGTCCTGGGGAGTTGTCGAGGAATCTGGAGTGTCGACGTCGACCCCGTAGAACCCGCCTTGATCCTCTGCGAAGTATCGTGTCGAGCTTTTGTATGCAGGGACCGGCACGTCTTTCTTCTTGAAGCATGTGCGCCGGAAGACGCCCCTCGCTGCGAGGCTCTGCTGCTGAAGGTAGAAATGCGCCCAGTTCGAATTGAGGCACTCGACGGCGAACTCTGAACGCCGGCTAGTCTCGTGAGGTTTGAGATCGCCGGAGTGGGTTACCGGTCGCGGCGCAAGTACCAGCGGGAGGTCGCTAGGCTGTGCTAGGCCTGGAAGAAGGATCGGAGGCGTGTAAAGGATTAGTTGGCGGTCGCGCGTGTCCCGCCAGATACTTGTTGGTAACGCGCTAACAATGCGCGCAGCGATAGACGACCAATCTTTTTGGTCGGCCGGCAGGTCGGGTATGGCGTACAAGGTTTGAGGCTCCTCAAAAGTCAAAAGAAACTCTTGAGAGCTAAGCGCTTTGACCCGATATGGGTTTTGGTGCGCCAGGAACTGCGGTAGCGAGTCAACATCGGTACCACTGAGGTGCGGTGGATTACTAACCTCTACATTAGAGAAGACTTGCTGCGATGATATCGCTTGCTGTCTCCATGAGTGCTGTGCGTTCGCGGACGGCGCAAACACGAGGGAGAGAAGAGAAGGCATGGCGATTTGCGGATAAGCGTTTGCTTTAGGTGTGTGGATTGTCGTGTTGACAGGAGTAAGGTGTGGAAGAGTTAAAGATGAGAAACCGTGGTTGAAGGTACCAGATATCACGTCGCTTGAAACAACAAAAACAGGCAGAGCGTGCTGTCAACAACGTAGATCAACTTGCGATAATAAGCGTGTCTCAGAAGGGCTTGCGAATGGAAATGCTTGGAAGGCGATACTTTTCTGGAAAATCGCGGTATTGGTATCGTTCTGGAGCGAGTTGCGAGTTGCAATGAAGAAGGGAGGAGGATGATACAGAGCGAGTGACTTGATAGAGACGGTTGTCAGGGCACGACAGTTGTGAATGAGCTCCATGTTCCTGTGACAACACCACGGCCCCACTGGCGCGCCTGTGAGTAAGTTGGTAAAGGAAAATTCACGGCGTTACAACCGGCTGAGCGTCGGAGCGAGTATCTACGCGCGGAGTTCGTGACTCTGTAATCAAGTCAGCCAATGATCTTGCTAAATTCACGCGCTCAGCTGGTGCGCGCAAGCCGACAATGATACTTACAGCAAAGGTCGATGTACCGGTATTGGTGCGAACGGAAATATCTCGCGACTTTTGGCAAGCTGTTGTCAGACGCAAGGACTAGAGGAGTAAGCAATATGTCACCTCCCCCGCCCTGGAAGACCACATAGTAGCTTTTGGAGCGAAGAGTGGCAACAACCCGTTGTCATACAAAGGCAGCTGCACACAAAAGAAGTCTGTTAAGGATTCAAACAATGGAAAAGCTCTATTGTCATCTCTTCATGCTCGGCTAAGACATACAATAAACTTGAAAAGACGCAGAGATGCAGCTTGAGTAATAAGAAATATAGAACGCGTCCTACGATAAATTAGTTATGAGTATACACGGCCATGGATATGTACCTACAGGCTGATAACGCTCATCTTGTATCATCAGACTGGCAACTGGCGAACGGAAAGTACAGTCATTGCTACCAGCAAGACAACCAGCAAACGCAACGTCCGGCACCAGCAATTGTACTCCTGCGCTGCATTCAAATCCAATAGCGTCTACCCGTCTATCGAGCAATTTTCATTCGGCTTGCCAGCCTTCAATGACACACTCCGCGTCTGGGCGCGCTGTCGCTGCTAGAAGTAGAGAACAGCTACCACGGGTACCCAAGCTCTTTCTTTGCCTTTCGTTCGTCTTGTAAGAAGGTTCCCTTTCTGCGATGCCTGGCTCGGTCTTTGTTTATCCCCATTATACAGCCTTTCTCTTCAAGATCTGGTCTACGGCTACTCCATTATCATCGTCGAAGCACGATTCAGGCCGGGGTACCCCACACCCGACTTTGACAAGCTGTCATCCGTCCATTGCTGGGACACAGCTCCATTAGATGGGTTGACGTTCAGTCAAGCTTTGGCACGTTGTCCCGATCCAGCAAGGCGGCACGTTGGTGGCTTGAAGCCGCGCAGGGTTCTGCGGAAGCTTTGCCGAGGCCCTTGGGTCGAAGCTCCCCACCACGTTCTTCTTTCCAGACCTGGAACACACCCAACACTTCAGCCTCAATTGCTTCGACCAATTCAAAAGACTGGAACTTTTATGAGTTACAAGCACATGCGCCCTTATCAGACCCTCCGCCGTCTCGCCCTCTACTCCAACAGCATCTTTAACCACCACAACCCCACCATAAACCCCCACTTCCTCTTCCCCACCACCCTCAAACGCACAATGGCTTCAGCAATGGCCCAACGCCTCGAAGGCAAAACCATAGTCATTACCGGCGCCTCCTCCGGCATCGGACGCAGCGCGGCAAAAGAGTTCGCCAAAACCTCGCCTAAGAACCTCAAGCTTGTAGTCACAGCACGGCGGATCGACGCACTGAAAGAGCTAGCAGAAGAGATCAAGACAGAGGTGGGCGAGGGTGTCAAGGTTCTTCCCGTCAAGCTGGACGTCAGCAAGCCGGAAGAAGTAAAAGGATTCGTGGAGGGGCTGCCGGAGGAATTTAGGGAGATCGATGTGCTTGTGAACAATGCGTACGTCTTCTCAACCACAGCCCGCACAGCCCGCACAGCCCACAATAGACCTCCTAACACACCTTTGCTGACAAGAGGTGTGTAAACAGCGGCCTCGTCAAAGGCGTAGCCCAAGCCCCCGACATCGCCCCAGAAGACATAGACACCATGTTCGCGACCAACGTGACCGGGCTCATAAACATGACGCAGGAAGTCCTCAAGATCTACAAGAAGCGGCCTGACGGCGGGAAAGGCGACATCATTAACATCGGCAGCATAGCCGGGCATCAGGGGTATCCCGGCGGCAGCATATACTGCGCGACAAAGGCTGCTGTAAAGATATTCACGGATGCGTTAAGGAGGGAGCTTGTTGCAACGCGCATAAGGGTTATTGGGGTGGATCCGGGACAGGTCGAGACGGTAGGTTGAGTAAGGGGTTGACAGAGATGAGGGATGCTGACAAGGAACAGGAGTTCTCGGTTGTCAGGTTCTATGGCGATAAGGCGAAAGCGGATGCGGTCTATGCGAACTGTGAGCCGTTGACGCCGGAAGACATCGCGGAACTCATCGTCTTCGCTGCTGGGAGGAGAGAGAACGTGGTACTTGCAGAGTCGTTGATTTACCCAAACCATCAGGTGCGTTACGGGCTTCCGTTTACGAAAACACGCAGAAACTGACTTGGGAAGGCGGCTGCAACTGTGATGCACAAGAAGTCATGAGATCAATTAGATGGTTGTCGTCAACTCAATGGGTCGGCGCGCAGAAGAAACGCAGCTGCGCCGCGCTGCGGCTGCATGGAAAAGATTGGACCACTTAGAAGGGCCACTTTGCGGTAAGAGTATGGAGTATCGGCTAGTGTCCTATGAGCTCATGTTGCTACTGGGAAGGAACATCGAAGACTGGCGAACATTTAAGCAGTGCATATCATTAGCGACTCGTCAAGATGTCTGTTTTGCTATTGCCGAGAAGCTAGCTGTCCACATCGCCGACCATGCAGATAGAATAGAATCAACTAGAGGGCATCCTCTTGAGAGCCCATCTTCTTCAGAATCTCAAGAGCCCTTGGGGCCAAAAGAGCCCTTCTTCTTCAGGATCTCCTCTTCCTCATCCTGCAGCTCCTTGTCGATCTTGGCCCCCTTGCTGGGCTCGTTGCCGTGAGACCTGGCCTGCAGTGATGATCATGTTAGCCGTTCTGCAAAGATAGAGCTGTCGTTTGGAGGACGTGGAGACCTACGGGTAGCGTAGGATCCTTATTGTGCAGCTTCGTCTCCTCACTCTTGTTGTCCTCCTCCTCATCACCGCGCTGCAATGGTCAGCGCTCCGGACTAATGTAACACCCTGGCGGCACTGTACCTTCTCCTCGCGAGCGAGCTTGTTGGCTATCGTCCGGTTGTCCTCTATTGATTGTGCAATCAGCTCTGGCTCTATTTGTAGTGGGTCGTGCTGGCGGAACCCACTCGAGTCTTGGGCGAGATGGCTGTTGGGCTTGCCCTCCTTGTAGCGCTCGGCCTCGTTGATCTCGGAGTCTTTGTAGTTCCTCTGTGTTATTGCATCGTCAGCGACAGTGATCAGCAGACGGTGACAGACTGGAGAGATCGACCTGGTCACCGGCCTCGTACACCTGTCGGTTGCCGACGTTGGAGTTGCCGCTCATGGTGAATGGGTGGATAAATGGGTGGAAAGTACTGTACTTGGTCGTTTCCTTGTATTGAGTGGATTCGGTCTGCAATTGAAGGTCTGATAGAAGTGTTTGTCTCGAAGGGTGAACCTTTTCTCACTCTTAGTGGGATGGATGGTGGGATGATGACGTCAACTTCGCCAAGAGCCGGATGCTTCTGCATAGTAACACCGACGGCAGCAGATTTCAGATTTACATCAGTGTATTATGAGAAACTCAATTACTCTATCAGGGTATAACGCTCGTTAAGCCATGTCATAGTCTATCTTTTAGTTCATGCATCATTTCAACGCCAGATATGCAGAACGCCATGAACGACCAAGCCCCAGAGTTCACTCCATCTCAATGGTGCCAGGCGGCTTGCTTGTAACTATTCTTCATGTCAGCTTGATCCTTTACAGTCTCTACAGTGGGAGACTTACTGTCATAAACGACACGGCAAACCCCTTTGACCTCATTCACAATCCTTCTGCTGACGCGCTTGAGGAACTGCCCGTCAAACGGATACCAATCCGCCGTCATAAAGTCGGTCGTTTGCACAGCACGGAGAGCAATGACCTGATCATGCACCCTCTTGTCTCCCATGACGCCGACAGCCTTGACGGGCAGGAGCGCCGCGAAAGCTTGGCTGATATCTCGGTAAAGACCAGCGGCTTTGATCTCCTCAATGAAGATGTTGTCAGCTTCTCGGGCGATACGGACCTGATCTGGTGTGACCTCTCCCAGGATCCGGATCGCAATGCCAGGGCCTGGGAACGGATGCCTCCAAACCAGGTCTTCTGGAATCCCAAGCTGCGTTCCGAGTTCGCGGACCTCGTCCTTGAAGAGCTCTCGCAATGGCTCAATCAGTTTGAGGTGCATATTCTCAAGTAGGCCGCCAACATTGTGATGCGTCTTGATCGTTGCACTTGGGCCTTTGAAGGAAATGCTCTCGATGACGTCCGGATACAAGGTGCCTTGTAAGAGCCACTCGATCTCGCCAGCTTTCGAGGAGCCGGCTGCCGCATCTGCGATCTTCTTCGCTTCTTCCTGGAAGACTTCGATGAAGGTGTTGCCAATGATCTTCCGTTTCCTTTCGGGATCATCTTTCACGCCCTTGAGCAGGCCTAGGAACCGCTCGCTCGCGTCAACAACTGTCAGATTGATTCCGAGATGCTTCGTCAACGTCTCCTTGACGATCTGGGCTTCGTTAAGGCGCAGGACGCCATTGTCGACCAGAACGGCATGGAAGCGATCACCAATGGCTTCCTGCATAAGCTTCGCGGCCACGGTGGAATCCACGCCGCCGCTCACGGCGCCTATGACCTGGCCTTTCTCACCTACAAGCTTTCTGATGCGGGTAATCTCCTGGTCGACGAATTTACTCATCGTCCAGTTCTGCTCCGCTCTGCAGACGTTGACTGCGAAATTCTTTAGCAGCTGTGTACCTCTCGGCGTATGGGTGACCTCAGGATGGAACTGTATGCCATAGTACGGCTTCTCGGTATGCGCAATGCCAGCGAACGGAGCATTGGAGGTTGTCGCGATCGTAACGAATGAGTCAGGAAGGTGAGATAGCTTGTCTCCGTGCGACATCCACACCTCCAGATTGTCCTCGAGTCCCTTGAAGAGCTCGTCGATGTGACCTGCTCCACTATTATGCCTCTGAATGTCCAGATAGGCATGCCCATATTCTCGCTTCTCGCCCGCAAGCACGTTCTTCCCATGGTGCCACGCAATCTCTTGCAGGCCGTAGCAGATGCCCAGTAGCGGGACGTTCAGGTCGAAGACAGCGGGGTCGACGTGAGGCGCGCCCTTCTCATACACGGAATACGGCCCTCCGGATAGAATGACACCCTTGGGCTTCCATGATAGCTCGGATAGCTTCTGCGTGCAAGGGAGCATTTCGGAGTAGACATTGAGCTCGCGGAGACGCCGGGTGATTAGGTGGGAGTATTGGGAGCCAAAGTCAAGGACGAGGATTGTGTCGAAGGTCTTGTGGGGTTCGATTGGGAGCTCGCCGTTGGTCGCCATTGTGGTAGCGGTGGGATTGCTTAATCGTTTGAGGATCAGGACATGCGCGCAACGCGACCTGTGACAATTTTTGATGGTGGGGCATTTTCGCAGGGCTGGAATTCAGGGTCCACATCCCTGCACTCCAAAAAGTTCGAGAAACGGTCATCGTGAGAGCAGACTTGACATCGACCTCATAAAATCAACACATCTCCACCATGGCGAAGAGGAAGGCAAGGAAAGATCCAGAAACCTTGGAAGATGCGCCAGCGCGTGCAAATGGCGCAGATGAGGGAGAAAGCAGCGACGAGGTCCGCCCGCCAGCTCGCCGCTGCTCGATACACCCCGCTAACATGAAGCGTAAGAGCAGGACATGGACATGCTCGATGTTGAGTTCGAGTGGTTCGATCCTCAGCCCGAGGTCGACTTCCATGGCCTGAAGACACTATTGCGACAACTATTCGATGTGGACGCCGAACTCTTCGACCTCTCCGCGCTGTCCGACTTCATACTCTCGCAGCCGTTGCTCGGCTCGACGGTCAAGACGGATGGAAATGAGTCAGATCCTTTCGCATTCCTGACGGTGCTGAATATGTGCCAGCATCAGGTTGGTTGGCTGGGCTGATGTATGTTGCCCATGCTGACAGGGAGCAACCAGGACAAGCAGGTGATCAAGGATCTCGCGCGCTACCTAGCGGACAAGTCAAGATCCAGTCCCTCAATAGACCAACTACCAGCGCTCCTAGACCCTTCATCCTCTGCGGAAGTCGGCCTAATCCTGACTGAGCGCTTCGTCAATATGCCCGCCGAAATCGTCCCGCCAATGTACAACATGCTTCTCGAGGAGATTTCATGGGCGCTCGAGGAGAAGGAACCATACAACTTCACACACTACCTGGTACTCTCGAAGACTTATACGGAAGTAGAGTCGAAGCTCGACCAAGAAGAGAATCGGCCGCAGAAGAAGAAGCGGAAGGACACAAAAGGAGAGGAGACGTTCTACTTCCATCCAGAAGACGAGGTGCTACACAAGCACGCGCTTGCGCAATGCAGCTTCGAGTATACCAAGCAAAGTGACGAGGGCGCGTCAGACGCGAAGCGCGCGTTTCAGGAGATGGGGATAAGGCCGACGGGTCACATGATTTTGCTTGAGGCGTCTAAGTTTGAGACTGCAGTCAAGGCTGTAGGCGAGTATCTAAGTGGACAATCAACAACGTCGTGATATGTGCTCCTCGTTCTCCAGTGCTGCTGCATTGATTTTGAGTCCATTGATCTCTCCTCACTCGTGATTGTTCCTCCTGGGGCCTTTTCAGCGAATACCGGCTTCCTCTTTCCTTGCCTGTGGCTGCTCCGTCCTTCGACTGCCTGGAAATTAACACCTTCTACCTCCAACCGACAAAGCAACTCAGTGCCATAAACAAGGCTCAACCGATTCATTTCTCTCAATCTCTCTCATCCATCCATCCTTCTTCCATCCACTCCTCTCCTAACCGTCGTTCTCACGCCCATCCTTCAGCTCCATCCTTTTCAACACACCACAAACCAAACACATCGCTTATCACTCTAACTTCCATTCAAGATCTCTACTCGCGCATGGCACCTTATACCGCGTGTTCGGCGTCTGCATATGTTGCTGGTGGGCAGAAGAGATCGTCATGTCGGGTTTGGTGACTGCGATGTTGAACCACACGCTGCACGTAGCGCTGTTGCCCACACAAATAGAGGGGTGTGTACAATTCTCTTACTACTGTGCTTAGTATAGCAGCCACACCCTCCTCACACATAAATGTAACAAAACGGTCCCCCAACCGAACTCATCGCCTCTCCCATCATGATCGCTTCACCATCGATTCCCAAATCCAGCACATCATCCAATGTCCCATTCCTGCTGGGCGGGTTGTTCAAAAACGTAATCGTACCCCCCACCTGGAACGTCCTCTCCTCAACCTCCAGATTCTGCCAAGTCCACCAAATGCGATCAATCATAGCATGATGCAAGAAAAACCACGGGTCCCCGGGACTCGTGTAGAAGTCCCCACCCGGATCACCGCCGACCATCCAATGACCCGCCGAAAGCACACCCAAGTATCCCGCCTTGGAATCGCCCTGCAGCCTGCTCTGAAAGGAGAGGATATCCGTGTAGTCGCTTATCAAGTCAACGATATCTTGGTCTTTCGCCCAGCCCGCGGACACGAAAGCCGAGATATCCCGCCGCAGACACCGCGGGTTGTAGTACCGCCCCAGACCAGCGGGATCCGGGTTCTTCTCCACGTACGGCAGGGCGTTGACCACGGGCCCGAGATTGGCGGTCCAGTTCACAAAGGGCCCGGTGGTGATGCAGCCGCCGCCGGGGCCGGGAGGGATGTGGATGTGTGGAACGGAGGCGTTGGGGATGTCGAGGCCGGTGTGGTTGACGTAGGCGCCGTTGCCGCTGATGCTAGTGTCGCTTCCGTCGAAGAGGGGCGATTGGAGTGGGTCGGAGGCGTACTTGGCGTAGTTGTAGTACTGTTGCTATATCAGCGGTGCAGAGAGTTGATGGCGGCGGAGAGCTTACGGGAAGGTAGCCCTTGTACCCGCACTCTTCTCGCAGGGCTTTCTCGTAGACCCAGATGAAGTAGCGGTGCCAGGAGAGGAAGTTTGCCTATGATGTAGGAAGCAGTTAGTATAAGTAGCCTTAGTCGGAAACATGAGAGGGTTTGTACTGTCTGGTGGATGAAGGACGTCTGATTCATGTGGATCGCAACGAAGTCGTCATATCGATTCCTCACGCCAGGGTAATCTTCAAGTGGAGTTCTGCTTGGCTTCTCGGAAAGGCAAAGGATGGCGTCAACAAAGGTTCTCTTCTCCGTTTTGGACAATGTGTGCCTAAATAAGATGGTCAGCTTGCATCCTTGACCAAAAGAGCATCGGTGGCCACTGAGAGGTACCATTCTCGTCTCTTCGCAGCGTTTCGGATACTGCACTTCTCTGTTGAACCTTCATCCCATATTGTATGTTTTGCCAAATTTTGTAGGGCTTTGTTGGCAAGGACATCGTTCTGGAGTTGGCCCCGAGCTGGGATAGATGAAGCAGTGATTGCTGAGAGCAGCAGCGAAAATATCAATATCAAACGCATGATAACTAGAGTGCAAGGATATTGCACTGAAAGGTATCAAACTCTCTTACACTGAAAGAGAAACATCTGACAGAGGACAAACGTCTAAAAGTATTTCGGCTTAATGTAATTACTTGCCATCTCTGGATGCGGCTCCCGCTCTGGGATCTTAATGCCCGTTGAGATGCGGAGAATGGCAATGACCAGACCGTAACGTCCTTAACGGTGCCAGGTCTAATAGGCTGTAAGGTCTCCCGGCTTGACAGCTGCCAATAGAACTTTACGGAGACACGGAGGATTATTATGGGCCGTCCTTCGACGGATTGAGGACGCACGTCGGTTTTGCTGTCACGCAAGAGGGCGATCTAGCCCTGCGGTTCGGTGAGGAGTCTGCCATTGTGGGATGCCTTGCGGAAGAGGCACAGTGTGCTCCGGGTGGGCTCGTTGAAGAGGACAGAGATTTTGATTTATGCTGCATGCAAAACATGTGTTAAGTACAGCGGAGTCGTTGGCTCACAAATTCACCTGAGCAGGGTGTCCGCAAAGCCTAGCTGATGCATTTGGATGAACATGGGCTGGCCAAATTTTACTAGACACAGCATATAAAAGTCGGATAGTTTGAAGTTGCAGGAGATTTCTTGCCAACTCTCATTAAGTTCCATGAAAACAGTACAAGTCACATCATTCGATTGCACATCAAGGAGACATAGCTACGATCATGAACTTGTCTTCCATCTAACACTAAACGCTATGCTCTCGTTCCCTGGAGCTCGGGGGGTATCATACGCAAAACAGACATTAAACCCAAAAGTAAAGTCCAGACAGCCGGCCCTCCCAAATCCCAACCCCTCAAATCCCCGCGTTCCCCCCTTCCAACCCCATCCCATCCCTCACTACAATCCAGCCAAACCAAACCCCTCCCGCACGACAAGCCCAGAAACCAAAGCATCACGCGAGAGGAACCAACAGAACAGGCGAACAAAACACGCACCCAGCCCACCTTCCCGCAATCGAGGAAGGATGACCTATCACCCGGTGCACGCACCGGTTGAGGAAGGTTGTCCTATCGAAGGCAATAGGATGAATAGGAATACATGTGCCGAGCGTCTGTCTGCGGTTTGTTGTTTGTCGGATGCATTGGTACCGAGAGTGCCGTGAGAGAGGTAAGTGGACCGAGAGGATGTAAAGAGAACATGAAACGAGGAGGGGAAGGAGTATTAGCGGAGCGATGAGAGGATTAGGATAAAAGAAAGCCAGTGTCCAGAAAGTCATCCACAAAGCCCGATCCAAAGTGCCTGCAGAAACGAGAAGGTCGCAACCATTAAGCCAACCCAGCGAGCCAAATATAGAAAACGGAACCCTTATGAATCCAGCATCGTCAAACCGTAAGAAAAATCAAGTGCTTGGCAAAAAAGCATGGGTATCAGCCGTCGCAGACAAGCGCGAACAAAACAAAGATAAACGCGCCATCCGCTATGCAGGATCTAACCAGAGTCCCTCTAGAGCGTTTCATGAAGTCATGCGGAGAAGCAAGCGCAACGGCGTAAAACCAAAACTGGCGCAAACAGCAACAAGCGGAACACATCACACCATTAGACGCGCGCTTAAAGGCTGATCATGTCCAGGAAAAGACACCCGTGAAGCCCTTGTTGAGCAGAGTCGCGGCGATTTGCTTGCGGCCGGAAGGCATGTCCTTCGCTTCGAAGACGTTCATCGGCTCCAAGTCCCTCAGACGGGCGTAAGAGTTGAAACAGACGAATGCGCCGCAGTCGCTGTGGTTGTTCTGCTGTGGGCTCTGGTGTTCAATGAGCGTCCAGTCGACCTCGACGTAATCGCCCTTAAGCTCGTACCGCAACCAGTTCTTAACGACGTTGAACCTGTTCCCGCCTCCGGCACCGAGACTGTCGAGATATTCGATGGTTCGATCTTGAGGAGAGATGACTATGAGTGTCCAGTGCGAGTTGGAACAGTTGACGGGGACGAAGATTTTCTTGACAGAGAGGAGTTTGGTGCCGTCCAAATGAGCTCGGGTCAACCAGCGATGTACGGAGTCGGGGCCCTTCTCGCTGATGTTGCTGAAAAAATGCGTGTTGAAAGCATGATACGTCGGCGGCTTCTTGGAGCTCTTTGCATACCCAACCTTCTCGTGAGCTGCGTCGACCATGTGAGTAAGGTACGCATTGATGATGTTGTCGTTCAGCCAAACTCCGGGCTTCAGCCGAGCCATGTCGCCAGCTGTGAGATTACGTGCAACCTCCTCGTTCTGAGCCTGTCTCAAGACAGCTGCGACTTTATCCTCCCACTCTTCGTCCAGTGGCGAAATCAACCGAACAGAGGCTGCAGCAAGAGCGGCGGCGGCCTCTTCTGCCTCTTTGCGGAGCTTTTCTTCTTCTACCTCTTTCTCTTTGCGAAGGAGCTCGGCCTTCTTCTCGGCCTCTCTTCGAGCCTTCTCAGCAATCTCTCTAGCCTTCTCAGCTTTCCTTCTAGCCTTCTCAGCTGCGGCAGCTTCCTCTACGCGCCGAAGCTTCTCATCTTCCAGCCTCCTCTGCTCCTGCTTCTTCTTTGCGCTTGCAGAAACCTCGAGCTCTTGTGCGCGCCCTCTCGCAGGTAGCTCTACAGATCCGCGTGGCTTTGAGACGTGGAAGTTCTCTAGTTTCTGCAGCGTCCTCTCGACTTCGACTTGTGTGCCGGGGGTTGCGGGAGCCGTGCCACGCTGCAGGGGTGATTTGTCCTTTGCATCCGAAAATTTCACAGGCGTGTCCATTAGGGTGATATCGAACTCGCTGATGTCGGCGGGAGGTGGAGATCGAGGATGCGCCTTGTTGGGGGAGAGATCTTCGACGTTCTTGCGCATCTCATTGGGAGCGTCGCCAGGAGTGTAGTATTTCCGCTGGTTGACCGGCATGACGTGAGGAACGAATCCACTTGTGGTCCACTTTACAGTCTTCTTCTGCTTCGGCGGTGGAGCATCCGCGAGTATGGAGAGTTCTTCATTGACTGCTTCAACCGCTTCTAGCTGATCCTCATCTGTAATAGCCATCTCCTCCCTCTCATCATGAGCAACGGCCGCGCTTGTAGTGATTCCATCCCCGCCTCCGTGTGCTGTGACTGCGATCTCTTGGACGTCGCCTGTCGGAAACAGTTCGTTGTAGAGATGTGAGATTTCGATGTAGTTTGGGAGGGATTGGATGGTTGGCTGCTCGCGAGGCGCATTCTCTGAAGCGTGCGCTGCTTTCATGTCGTTCCATGGCCGATGGAGGTGTTCTTCGTCTTGTGAGGCGTGCCACAGAGAGCCCGGGAATTGTGGCAGGTTGCGGATTTCCTGCAGGTGGGCGCGCTTGTGGCTAAACTTCGGATCTGCATCCTCGACCTTTTGATCTTCCCAATGCAGCAGCTCATCTAGCCGCGCCGCTCTTCTGACCCTCAACCTATCGGGGCTGTGAGGGATAGCGCCGCTCTTCTTCGTCTTTATGAACTTCTTCGGGGCGACGGCGGCGGCATACAGATGAGCCAGAGCATGGCTCGAAGAAGCCTTTGCGCGCTTGGCGCCGCGCTGAACGGCGGAATGGTCGGAGGCGGAGGATGGTGCTGGTCGCTTGAGGAGCGACCGGGAGAAGGAGGCGGGCGCGGCGGATGGAGCCTTAGGCACCACGGCCTCGGCGGCGGGAGAAGCAGAACACGGGCGCGAATGATATCCAGGATCGTCCTGGTTTCTTGCGGCGGATGGAGAGGAGGGATCGTGTAGCCTGCCAACCGCGCGGCGCTTGTGGCCGCCAGCCACCCTTTGGGCATGGATCTCCTCTTGCGCAGAGTCCGCACCGCGGAGTCTTTGCGGGAGGATCCTCACAAAGCTTGTCCAAACTCTGTTGAAGAGCCCGAGGGTGGTGGTGAAGGCGTGTTGAAATGCCGTGCCTTCGGCGGCGGGAGCTTGCTGCTGTTGCGCCGGAGCGCGCTTTCTCTTGCCGAGACGTTGCGCCTAGCGTTCAGCTTAGTGCTCCATCTCAAATTGTCTTTGTGCGGTCGGTGACGGTCGCGACTCACCTCAGCGCGCGGAGCAACGCGGGTTGCGGGGGATGGTTGCTGCGTCGGCATCTTGCAACTGCACGACGAGGAAGGCGTTAGCGAGTTGTTCCAGATAGATCCAGGCGCGTCCTGCCATCACGCGCGCACGCTGCGCTCTTCACATGGACGGATGCGGCACTTACGGGTTGGATGTGTTGTTTGTTGTGGATGTGGGGGGGAGAGCGACAGGAAATTCGAAAGAAAGTCCGGTTGACGTTAGGAGCTACGACCACGTCTTGGCATGCGCGTCACTGTGATCCCTGCCGTTTCCGAACTGGCGGGGCCGTCACTTGAAACGCATGCAGGAACACCACCACCGAACCGCTCCCTGAAACTCCGCTGTCAGCATTCCAGATTTGCTGTCCTTCTGTAATACGGGCCGGAAATGAGCAAGTGGCTCTCGACCCACTCAAGACCCAGACCACTAAGAGCCTCCAGCATGTATAGCCTCGCAGTAGGGTGGTTTCTTTCGCGCACAAAGAGTTTTTAGCTCGCACAGTTTCTCCGCTGCTGATAATGCTTCTGGCCGCTTGACGGTTCCATCATCTATAGTTTCTCAATATATGGATAAAACCTTGGACCGGTAAAGCTTCATATCGAGAGCTCCCCAGCACACTCGAGGGTATTCCGTCTTGTGGTGTCTCCGTATTTGGCTTCTCCGACCTTGAACGAAAATGGGTTCTGCTCAGCGGCCCCTTGTGTCTTTGGAGGTATCAAGCCGATGGTTATCGAGCCCTGTAGTTGGCCATAGACATCGCTGAGAGAGACTTCCAGCGGCGAAGTATTACAACACGTATAACTCTTCGCCGTTTTGCAACGGGGTCGTATATTCTTACTGGAAGTCAGTAAATAATATAAAGAGACATGTTAAGATGTTTCAGGTAATCGTGATATGCTCGACGATGCTGGTCATGGCAGCGGCCACATTCTGTTCCTCAGGCACCATTTACAATGCCATACGAAGTCCAATGCGGAACCTTTGAGGCTTAAGGCAGTGGTTTAACAAAAGCTACAAACCGGTGTACGCGCCAGAAAGTTCTTAAGCGTTCGACCACCGGCGCGGCTTGATTTTCCCTCCAGCAGCTTCTCTACCATTGCTGCAAGGTGTGCCAACATAACCTTAAATATACTGTGCCTTGCTGGTCGAATCTGATCAGCCAACCACTGGCTTGTTGCAGGAGCAAAGTGGGTAATGGTCGACTGTTGATCCGCTCGCGAGGCCCCATACACACGGATCGGGCGCCTCCAATGATATTAGAAATCCACATGCTCTGAGACGTCGATTGGCAACGGAAGGTCCGATGAAACATCGTTCTGTACATTGGCAGCACGCTAGACTAAAGTAACTGTACAAATGCAGCAGCACCATCTTCCCCCTTCTATGGGTCACTTGCAAGGGCTTGACTACTTGCAAAAGTGAGCTCAATACCTCTTTCATCTGATCTTGGCAGGCTATGCACGTTTCTTTATCCAATGATGACCTTCTCCTCCTCCGGGAAGCTGTATTCCGGGACCTCCAGGTTCAACGGGGCAGGCCCCTTTCGGACACGGCCAGAGACGTCGTAGTGAGAACCGTGGCATGGGCAGAACCAACCGCCGAAATCACCCGCCTCGCCGATTGGGACGCATCCAAGATGTGTGCAGACACCTGTAGATTGAAATTGTCAGCGTCCTGAGCCGGCAAAGGGCTTTACGTTCCTCCCGAACTTACCCAGCATTATCAACCACTCAGGCTTCTGGACACGATCCGAATCGGGCTGGGGGTCTCGCAGAGCCTCCCACTTTGTGTTCTCGGCCTCCTTGATCTCGTCCGCGGTACGGTGACGGATAAATACGGGCTTGCCTCGCCATTTGATGATGACCTGGTGCATGATCAGCAACGCCCACGAAGCTATACCCACAGCTGCCTTACATTCTTGCCCTCTGGGATGGAGGCTAGGTCGATCTCAACCTTCGCCTGGGCCAAAACATCGGCAGATGCGGACATGTTCACCAAGAAATCTGCACAGAGCTCGCATCAGCATTTACGTCACCATCATCCCCACATGTAATCCTCTGTCCTTCCAATCGGTAAAGAGCCAAGTTTATCCTCCCCCAAAGGCCAACCCACCTTGCACAGTCGCCTTCGCGCCCAGCGCAGACAGAGCACCAAGCGACCCAACCATGAAGTACTGAAAGACCTTATTGCTCGTCTCGCCCCCCCGGTTCCTGTACTGGCCAAAATTGGGAATCTTGGTCGTGCTAGCGCCGGTGCCGCCCTTGAAGGGGCTGTCAAACGATGAAGTGTTGGACACCTCGGTGACGGACCGTTTCTGCATGGCGGCGGCGCTGGCGCGCACGGCGGGCAATTGCTGGCGGGCGCATGTCCGCACCAGCGTGCTGGCGGTGGAGGTCAGTGCCGGCATTGTGGAGGAGGATTGAGCTGCGCGAGGGCGGTGGAGAGGTGGATGAGAGGTGTGACGGCTGGTGTGGTGCTTTTGCGGGAGGACAGGGAATGAGGTCGAGGATGGCTTTCGGGGAGAAGCGGCCAATCGGGAGTTTCCGTGTAGCATGGGTTTTTGGCAGCACTCAGCTCAGCTCTCTGAGAGTCACGACAGCGCAGTTGCCTAGTCAAAGTAAGTCATATAAGGGATCAATCGTTCTCTTCAGCTTTCCGTTCGTTCAATCATCTTTGCAGTATGACAATCCCTTGCTTTGTGATGTCAATCTGAGCATTACTTCAATCTAATCTTCGAAGTCACAACACCGCACGAGGACTATCGACATGCCACGACGCGCAAAACGAAAAGCCGTCACAGAAGGTGATGAAGAGGACTCGAAAAGCGCGAATCCTTCCAAAACAGCGCGCGTTGATGGCACTACTTCTACCAAAGACGACCCAGTGACCGCTACGACGGCAATGCCAAATGAACAACAAAGCAAGAGCGACCCGAAGAGTCCAAAGAAGCTCATAATTACGGAAGAAGTCGGCGATATCTTCGATGCGCCAGACAACGCAGTGATCATCCACGCATGCAACTGCCTCGGTCATTGTAAGTTCACGCCGAATAATCTAATGGCTCTCGCAAAGCTGACAGGGGCACCAAGGGGGAGCCGGTATTGCAGCAGCGTTCAGGGAGCGTTACCCAGCAGCCCTCAAATCTCATGAAGCACATTGCGATCGATTTGTCAACAAGCGCGATCTGTTAGGCACCGCACAGCTCATCCCTCCGGCCGAATCCAACACCAAGAGGCGGCGTCACTTTGTGGGCTGCCTCTTTACTAGCTGCCAATATGGCCGCAAGAAAGACTCCCCGGCAGCGATCTTAAAACACACGGGCCCAGCTATGATCGATCTACTCAGCCAGGTTGCTGAGACACAGAAGTCCTCCGAAATCAGCGAAGTCAGGATGTGTCAGATAAACTCTGGCTTGTTCAAAGTGCCGTGGGAGAAAACGAGAGCGATCCTAGAGGATATCGTCCTGGGAGACGGTATGCCTGAGAAGATCAGAGTGTTTTCCTTGAAGTGATGCTACTAGTCTGGTAGCGTTTGATATCTCATCACAACGTCCGCCATGTCCAAGAAATACTCGACTGTACCAGATCAGTACCGTGGATCGCTTGCAATGCTTTCCGCAGCGGTTCACCCTCAAACCTCCCTAGGAAGAGTTCAACCATTGGAATATGCTACGTTGCTGTTTAATGAACAGCGGGAGGGTTACGAGATTGCATCAGGATCATGGTGTTATTCAAGAAGGCTTTCCAGGTTGTTGCAGTTTTCCGCCTGACTGGCGTTGGTTAGCGTTTATAAGGGCTTTGCTGGAAGGCGTGTGCAATGTAACAGGCGGTCAGTGTGAATCGCGACTATGTAGAATCTCTCCGTCAACGATTTCGGGGGGCATATGTGATAGTTTCGGCCTGGTGGGACCGCACGTGATCAAGGGGCTGTCTATAACATCCGCCAGGTATGAGACATCCTCCTTGTGTCTATCCCATCTACGCCCAAAATGAACCTCATTGTTCAATGCCTGGACATTACACGTAATCCCAAACATACGCGATGGATCTGCCCACTGTTACTGCTTGCCGACGCTGCCCTCTGCGGGCTCATAATCTGGAAGATCCCATGTCAGTCATTCCCGGCGCTGATGAACCTGCCCGAACTACATTAATCATAGTCTAGACACTGAGATCGACTGGAAAGCGTACATGGAGCAAGTCAAGCAATTCATCCACGGAGAACGAGACTACATCAAAATTAGGGGAGGCACGGGGCCGCTGGTCTACCCTGGCGCCCACGTTTACATATACAGAATTCTGTATCACCTGACAGATCATGGAAGCAATATTCGCCTTGCACAGTTTGTTTTCGGCGGCGTCTACCTTGTCAACTTGGCCGTGGTCATGGCCTGCTATAGACTTGCGCAAGTTCCGCCTTACGTCTTTCCGCTTCTGGTATCGTCGAAGAGATTGCACAGCATCTACCTGTTGCGATGCTTTAACGATTGCTTCGCCGTGCTGGCACTGTTCGTGGCTACCTATGCATATCAAAAGCGAATGTGGACCGCGGGCTCGGTTGTCTACTCTTTAGGACTGGGTGTCAAGATGAGCTTGCTGCTGGTATTACCAGCGATTGGTATGATCTTGCTCCAAGGCATTGGGAAGGATCGAGCTATCACACAAGCGATGATTATAGGGCAGCTGCAGGTAGGTGCTTTTGTCTAAAGCTTGTGTGGGCGTTACTGACGGCGCAGGTGCTCATCGGATATCCATTCCTGGCGGTTAACGCAAGAAGCTACTTCTCTCGTGCATTCGAATTTACAAGACAGTTTCTTTACAAATGGACAGTCAATTGGAGATTTGTCAGCGAAGAGACGTTTCTCTCGAAGAGGTTCGCGCTGTCACTACTGCTCGCACATGCGTGCCTGCTAGCGCTCTTCCTATCTACGAGATGGAAGAAGCCCTCGAAGCGCTCGTTGCCCGACTTCATGCGGACAATGCTGAGGGAACCGCGCGACCAGGACCTTATCTCTAGAAGGGTTACACCGCAGGTCATCCTCACGACTATCCTCAGCGCCAATGCCATCGGAATGCTCTGCGCAAGGTCTCTCCACTACCAATTCTATTCATGGCTAGCATGGGCCACTCCTTTCCTTCTATGGCGTGCTGGGTTCCATCCTGTCCTCCAGTACGCGTTATGGGCCGCGCAAGAGTGGGCATGGAACGTGTACCCGAGCACGCCTGCGAGCTCGATGACTGTTGTTTCAATACTGGCAGTCCAAGTAGCGGGCGTTTGGTGGGGTACGAGAGAGGATTTTGTTGATAGTCGAGATGGCCGGCCACAGCATCAGCATGTTGAGTAGCTGTCAGTGTAGCTTTACAACTCAGATAGACCCTCAGGACTCCTCGTCCGAGTCCGAAGGCGGCATCTTGCCGACAGTAGACTCGTCCTCGCTGTCGTCCTCGTATGCAGATTTCTTGGCGAACTGCGCCGGCCAGTAGCTCTGCTTCCTCCACTCCTTCTCGTCCCTCACAATGTTGATGATCTCTCCATCCAGCTTGTTCTCTCGGTCTGCGAGTGCGCCGGTATCGACGAGCACGTAGCTGCCACGCTTGATCCAGATGGTCGAGCGGAAGCGCGCGGGCAGTTCGACGAGCACCGGCTGTCCTGAGGGAAGCTCGACGGAGTAAAGGTTGTTGCCAGTGGCCTTGGTGACTCGAGCTAGTGTTTGACCTTCTGCGAGCGTGGCTGGCGGTGTTGATGTCTCCTCCGCTGTTGCGAGGAGGTTGCGCTTTGGCCTGGCCATGCTGCGTTGTTATAAGAGCTTGTGGAATGTTAATGGTTTCCTGGTCAGCGATTGCCAGTGGAGGCACCTAAGTTACGCACTCGGTCCGTGGTGGAACGATTTCTACTGAATATTATACGCTAGGAAGGTTGGCCGAGTATGCGCTTTGGCAAGTTCGGAGAGGTAGCCGCTTGTGGTTGGCTTAGAAATCTCCATCGCGGCTGATACGCTTCCTTTTACGCCAGCGGATCGTCCTTTGATGGATCTCAGGCGATGCCATGTCACCGTGTGGGCCGTGACTCACTCTTGTGGTGTCAAGCAGGCGATAGCGTATTAATAAGTTACCATCAACACTCTTGCTGTCGCTCAGCAGCTGTGACACTGGGTTCTTGTAACAGAGTTACTACAGGTCTCGCATACATCATAGTGGGTCCGTACACGATAACTTTCGCTGTAGCGGTAAGAGCGTGGGGATCGTGTACTTGTCCTCTCGCCCTCTTGTCACGAGCTGAGGTTTTTCTCTTTCTCTCGATTTCTAATCAATGCTGTCATCCTACCCAAGGACTTTATATTGCTTTATCGTAGTGTTCATTTAGTACCTTTGCTGCACTAAGGACTGAGTAGTCCTTCGACGGGGAGTCACCAGCGGTAAGGCAATGCGACTATAGCCCAATGTTGCCTCAGAACATCTAAGTCGGTTCGTGCAAAATCCATCAGACTGCTGAAGGGTCATCTAGAACGCCAGCGCTCCGATTACGGCTCCTCCAAAAAAGCGAGAATGGCTGCTCGTGGGCTCGGCACCCTCTTCAAGATCGAGCAAGGAGCGAAGGTGGTCGTTCATCCACCGCGAGCGCTCCAGTCGACAAGCACGCAGCCACCAGCTCCGTCAGTCATCGAGCTCGATGAGTATACCTGGGGTAGCCGCTACAACGGCCCATCGAACGCCGGAACGCAGACACCTATCCCCCCCAATGAGTTGGAAATGAGCCATCCGCCGACACCCAAGCGGGCCGAAGCTGCTGGCCTCGTGCAAAGCTTTTCTAACCCGGCAATGAATAAATGGAGAGTGCTTGCAGCTTGCCTCGTCTACTTTGGCAACGGGTTGAATGATGCAGGTGAGTGACTGAGCGGTCGAATCCTGATGCAGGCGCTTCCGGCCTGTTTCAACATGCGTCAAGCAGCCACGGATCCTGACCAAGGACCACCTCGAGGTGTTGATAATCACGAGCGCTACCATGATCAAGGATATTCCTTCTCTCGCAGCTGACACCGTCGTGCGATCTGTTACTGCACGATTAGCTCCCAGCCGCTGTGCGCCGACAACTGCATGTCCGCTGGTCCCTCCGCAGCCGCTTCGGCGCCCTTTACAGGCGGCAATCTCGGATCGCGAGCCCGACGCAATGTACGTGAGTGCTGACATGCAGCAGCAACCGGTGCTATCATCCCGTACATGGAGAAGGAATACCACATCGGACACGCTATCGTGTCCCTTATCTTCGTAACTACGGCAGCAGGCTTTATTCTAGCAGCGCCATTCATCGATGCGCTCGATGGCCGCATCGGGCGAGCGAGAACCTTCATCACAGCGGAAATGCTCATCATCATTGGATTCGTGATGATTGCCTGCACACCACCTTATGCGGTGGTCGCCATCGCGTTCTTCTTGAATGGGTACGGTGCAGCGACAACTCTGGCGCTGAACAATGTCTTCCTCGCTAATCTGGCTGGGGCGACGGTCCTTCTGGGAGTCGGTCACGGCTGCTATGGTATTGGCGGTAAGCACTTGCCACAATGCATTTGTACCGCATAAATAGAGCCTCTGCTGACGCACGTAATGTCCAGGTATTGTTGGTCCGATCATGGCGACCGCTATGATTTCAGCAGGCATGCCATGGACTCGATTCTACCTTGTCGCCCTAGGCATCCGGGTGATCTCCCTCGTGATGACCGGCTGGGCTTTCTGGAACTACGAGAACGAGGCGTCAACGCAGCTGCTGACAGCTCTCGAAAGAACTGCAAGTCAGCGTGCAGCTATTGAAGACGGTGCACCAACGAAAAAGCAGCTGTTAAAACGAGCTTTGAAAAACAGGGTAACCGTTATGGGAGCCTTGCTTATCTTTGCGTATCAGGGTGCGGAGGTCGCCATTTCAGGCTGGGTTATTTCCTTCCTCATTGACTATCGCGATGGCGACCCGGCACAAGTGGGATTTGTCACGGCAGGCTTTTGGGTAAAATCATTACGAGGTCATAGCCCGTGCAGTAGCTGACAGAACTCTCAGGGTGGCATCACTCTCGGCCGCTTCTTGCTCACCCACGTAGCTCACACCGTCGGCGAGAAGCGCTTCGTGTACGGTCTCGGACTCGGCGCAATCGCGTTTCAGTTACTTGTATGGCTCGTCCCCAATGTCATCGGCAATGCTGTAGCGGTTTCTGTCGTCGGTCTACTGCTGGGGCCTGTCTACCCTTGCGGGCAAACGATATTCGTGAGGCTACTTCCACACAACATACAGACAACTTCGATTGGATTCATTTCCTCGGCTGGTAGCTCGGGTGGAGCAGTCGTACCCTTTACGACGGGTCTCTTAGCGCAAGCAGTCGGCACTTACGTTCTGCACCCTGTGGCGATTGCGTTCTTTGTAGTCATGCTGGCCTGTTGGTTTGGCTTGCCAAACATCAGGAAGCGGGAAGAATAATTAGTCCCAACATTCAAGGTTGAGGAGGCTGAAGATCAAGAGTAGAATGGGTGGTAATAATAGATGGTTGGGGCTGGCGTTAAGGGTAATAGGAGTTAAGATGCTCTGCTAGTGTTCAGCCTCCAGATCCTTCATCTCCTCTCCCCATGAATAAAGCTGCACATGCACAGTCAGCCTATCACATACGGTAGGGAGTTGCTTACTTGACCTGGTGTAAGTTACGCTCTGCTGTGAGCCGCTTTTGACAGGCGGAGATAGGGCCTGTTGTGCGGCTTTAGCGCAGCGCTAGTGGGCGGACAGCTCCGGGGTTTGGCTGGACCCTGCGGGGTTTACGGAGTTAACATTTATGACCGCATTGTTTTCCAGCATCGACAACACTTTCCATTAACTACTAATCAATTATTGCTTGAACCGCACGTCATAACTGGCCCTGCATCCGCAAGCCTATATATGAACGCCCGTCAGATCGCTCTGCTCGGGTTTGACATTCGTAAACTCCTCCCTTGAACCCACATCCATCCCATTGTCTATCAAGCTCAAAGATCACCACGATCCGAAACAATGGCATTCGCACCAGCTCCCGAACCAAAGAGCCTGCTTGGCTATCACCGCATCCTTGCGCCCACCGCAGGTGCTAGGGTGTCACCACTATGTCTGGGAGCCATGAATTTCGGCGACGCCTGGTAAGCCTACGCAGCGCAAACCCGCTCTGAGAAGCCACGTGCTGAGCAAGACACAGGAAGGAATTCATGGGCGAGTGCAACAAGGAGACCACCTTCGCCATGCTCGACTTCTTCTACGAGAACGGTGGAAACTTCATTGACACGTACGTCGAACCAGGTCTACACGCAGCCCGTGTTGCCGCAGGATCATTCTTGCTGACGTTAAGTCTAGCGCGAACAACTACCAAGGCGAGGAGAGTGAAACATGGATTGGTGACTGGATGAAGGAGCGCAACAACCGTGAGGAGATGTTCATCGCGACCAAGTTCACGACCATGTATCTGTCCGGCAAGGGCGGCGAGAAGATCAAGTCAAACTTCCAGGGCAACCACACCAAGAGCCTGCGCGTCTCACTCGAGGCCAGCTTAAAGAAGCTGCAGACCGAATACATCGACCTGGTATGTCTCCCTTGCACCAATCCAGCATTGCTTTTCCGAGTAGATTATTGATACAGACCTCACACAGCTCTACCTCCACTGGTGGGACTTCACAACCTCCATCGAGGAAGTCATGCAGTCACTCAACCAACTGGTTGTCAACGGCAAAGTCCTCTACCTCGGCATCTCCGACACGCCCGCCTGGATCGTCTCGAAGTGCAACCAGTACGCGCGCGACCACGGCCTGCGCCAGTTCTCGGTCTATCAGGGCCGTTGGTCCGCCGCCAACCGCGACTTCGAGCGCGATATCCTCCCGATGGCGCGCGCCGAGGGCATGGCGTTGGCGCCGTGGGGCGCGCTCGGTGGCGGCAAATTCAAGACTGAGGAGCAGCGGAACAGTGGTGAGGGACGGAATATGGGGCCGGCGAGCGAGAAGGACATCCAGATCTCGAAGGCGCTGGAGAAGATTGCAAATGAGAAGGGCACGATCATCACGAGCGTGGTAAGTCATAGGCCATGTAGACTTTGATGGAGTGAACGTCGCTGATACAGTCCCGCAGGCCCTGGCATACGTCATGCACAAGACGCCCTACGTCTTCCCCATTATCGGTGGCCGCAAGGTCGATCATCTCAAGGTATTGGAACCAGACAATCATTTCTCATCCGGATTTCGTCCGTTAACCATCACAAGGGCAACATCGAAGCGCTAGGCCTCGAGCTTTCAGAAGAAGAGATCGACGAGATTGACAACGCGGCACCGTTCGACGTCGGCTTCCCGCTCAACTTCCTCTTCGAGTTCATGGGCGGCAAGTACAACGTCAAGGCCGATGCTTCGGATATTGGACTCCTCAAGCCGGCGGGACCTCTGGATACTGTGAAGAACCCAAGCGTGAGTGCTCTGAGCTATTCGAGAGTGAGTGATGATTCCTGACCTCCGTCTAGCCGATCAAGCCGCACCACCAGAAGCATTAGGCTGGAGAGTATTTACTCGGAGACTATGGAAAGACTTCACGCAGGCGATATGGTGCATTACTGCCGTACACTAGACACTACAGCCGACTGCTGCTGCATACTATATACTCCATAGGGCGACAACAACCAAGAGTTTCGATTGACTTTTCCATCCATTCTGAACGCAGTTCACGATCCTCCAACCACTAAACAGCAGCCTCACTCGATCCTAGAGTCCTTCCATACCAGACTCATTCAATCCCCCACTCCCCACCCCTCGCCCTCACTTCCTCCACTAGATCCCTCATAGCCCCATCCCCCTGCCCCGCCCTCCGTTCAAACTCCCTCATATTCTCCTTTATCCAGGCCGCATCCCCGCCCGCCTCGGGGATGTTGAACCCCTGCTCCCACGCCGCAACAATATCCCCCATGACGAAGATCGTATGCAGTTTGTGTTCCTCTGACGCCGCCTTGCCCTGCACGTCGACGACAATCTCGTCCCATGCCGAGTGTATCTGCGCGCAGAGCTCGTCGTATTTGGATCGGGGCCGGCTAGGGCCGTGCCGCACGTGGGCGGCGATGGAATTTGTGGGGGACTCTTTGCCGCCGACGAAGGCTGTCGCCTCGCTGCTGGAAGCTGCATCCGCGTTCATGAAGCGGACGTTCACGAAGAGGGAGGGCGCGCTGAAGAGGGTGGAGTGTATGCGCGTTATGGATTGGGCGAGAGAGCGGCGCTGGGAGGTGGTGAGGAGGTAGGGGTGGCAGAGCGTGATGAGGTAGAGGGGCATTGTGCGAGATTCGATACAGGACGTGCCGGTTGAGGCGGATTGTAGCTACATGTCAGAAGGGAAGAGTAGTATATGTGAAGAGGGATCGCTTTAGGGAGCTTGATGTTGGCATAGGTGGGCCGAGGGAGAGCTCCCTGCGGGGAATGGCGTTTGCTGACAATTCAGCTGCAGGGAAAGTACTCTACATTGCTCATGTAGATACAAGATACTTTAAGGGTTTCGGGCCACGCGGTAGAAGTTAACCGCGGGATGTCTGGGGGAAGCACACAGCTCATCTCAAGTTTGCTATAAGCTCAACAGCGAGCAATGTCTCATTCCTCTCAGTCGAACTACCAGAGCACCACGAACGCCTAGTCTCCAGTCGTGATAACAATCGGAATAGACACCGCGTATTTACAATCCCGCATCGCCAGTAGCTGTAGTGCCGTTGCAAAGTCTGGAACCTCGAGCCGGACGTTCGTCTGCCGCATTAATCGTCTGGTACCTCTTTATGTCGCTTCAGTTTCCCACCGTCTAGACTCCTCCACCTACATACAGGTGACGTATGTCAGCTACCAGATCCCAAATGCCCCTACAGCACGAGGTAGGGGAAGACAAGGGGCGGGGTAACTTACCAGACCGCGTCGGCTCAACATTGTAGTTCCCCTCGAGCTGCTGTCGCCGCTTCGACTGCATTGTCCGCGACTTCAGCATAAAGTACGAGCCGGCGAGAGCGAAGACGGAGAAGATGGTGACATTGCGACGGCTAGTTGTAGGAAGAGTGCCATTAGCTTCTTGTCGTACCAAAACAGAGTTCCAGGCGGTGAGAGTAGCTGAGAGGGGATCGAGGGGCCAAGGGCAGACGTACTTGAGGTAGTGATTGAATGCCATTGTGTGGTGTTATAGGTAGACCTCGGTCGCAGAGCTCGGGCTGATCGTATGTAGGTGCCAGTAGTTGGGAGTAGCACTGGAGCTGTAGAGGAAGCGGAAGAGTGCTGGGTAGAGTAGAGTTGGCAGCACGCGAGCAGGAGCGGAGCGGGCGGGCCTGTCTCCGCACTGGCACGTTTCCTCCGAAAATCCGGGGTCAGCCGCTATCGATAAAGCTCTGCAAGTCTTGGCGCTTGTGGCAGAAAATATTCGACCGCCCACCGAAGCAGGTCCTTCGAAGTGCGACTGATATCACAACCCTCCTGTATCCACGTACTACTCTTCCCTCCTTAAGCCATATTTCGCCTTTCCGCGTGCTAGTGCTCTTCAAAACCAGTCACATCCTCAAGGACTACAGTGCAAGCAGACACAATGGCGCCGCCTCCCAAGCAAAAAGCCTCAAAGGGCCGCGGCGCCCCCAAAAGCAGCTCTACAATCAGTAAAAACACCCTGTCTCCCTGACCTCTCTACGTGTTCACCATAGACTAACCCGCCGTCCAGCCGACCCACGCTTCTCAAACATCCACACCGACCCCCGCTACCGCCTCCCCTCCAAACGCCACACCCATGTCAAGCTCGACCAGCGCTTCGCGCACATGCTGCGCGATGACGACTTCTCCCAGAAAGCCAGCGTCGACCGGTACGGCAGAAGGATCGAGAAGGGCGCAGGTAGGAGAGACCTGGAGCGGTTTTATCGGGTTGAAGCCGACGAAGACGAGAACGAGGATGAGAACGATGAGGAAGAGACGAAGGGAACAGAGGACGGGGAGAACGATGATGACGATAGGATCCGCAAAGAGCTCCGACGCGCAGACCGGTCCTACGACCCCGCGCGCGAGGGCGGCTTTTCCTCTTCCTCCGACGACTCGAGTAGCGAGGATTCCCCAGACGAAGAAGATGAAGAAGACGTCGATGTGGAGGACGAAGCCGAGCTTGCGGAAGGCACGGCGGCGGATGTGCCGATGGGCGAACCTTCCTCGCGCCTTGCGGTTGTAAATCTTGACTGGGACAATATTGACGCTGTGGATATCATGGCTGTCGCGTCAAGCTTTGCGCCAGCTGGCGGGCGGATTCTGGGCGTTGAGGTGTATCCGAGTGAGTTTGGAAGGGAGAGGATAGAGCGGGAGCAGTTGGAGGGGCCACCGAGGGAGATATTTGCGGCGGCTACCAAGAGGGGATCTAGGCATGATGATGAAGACGGTGAGGAGGAGGACGAGTCGGAGGATGAGCGCATCAAGAAGGACTTGCTGGCGGAAGACACGGGCGAGGAATTCAATGCGCCTGCACTTCGCGCGTACCAGCTTGAGCGATTAAGATACTACTATGCCGTGTTGACGTGCTCCTCTGCGACGACCGCGAGAGCGCTATATGATGCTATGGACGGCCGGGAATACCTATCCTCAGCGAACTTCTTTGACTTGCGCTTCATACCTGATGGCGTCTCTTTCGAGGACGACAAACCGAGGGATCGTTGCGACAGAGTCCCAGACGGTTATAGGCCGAAGGAATTTGTAACAGACGCACTCACGCACAGCAAGGTGAAGCTGACGTGGGACGCGGATGACAACAACAGGAAGGAAGTGCAGAAGAGGGCGTTCTCCAGAGCCGAGATCGATGAGAACGATCTCAAAGCGTACGTCGGGAGCGACAGCTCGGACGAGGAAGACATGAACGACGATGAGGAAGACGAGAACGCAGCTGCCGTCCCCTCCGCAGCACCAAAAGGCAAGAAAGACAAAGCGGCCGCTCTACGCGCCTTACTCGGCCTCTCAGGCACCGAGCCGAAAAAGACCAAGAAGACAAAGGAGAGCGCACCCGTAGGCGACATGCAGATAACATTCTCATCCGGCCTCTCCACCAACGCCCAGAAAGCCTCTGTCTTCGAGAACGAGCCCATTAGAGATGAAACCACCGTCGAGGCCTACATCCGCAAAGAGAAAGAACGGAAAGCACGGCGGAAAGAGCGCGCGAAAGCTGGCAAAGACGGTGATGTAAGGGACGGCCCAGCTGCTTCGAACGCAGAAGGCAAGGTTGCGCAGGACGATGACAACGCAGACCCGTTCGCGGACCCCTTCTTCGACGACCCGGCCGAGACATCCCGCAAAGCGGCCAGAGACGCGCGAAAAGCGGACAAGGCCCGCAAGCGCGAGCAGCGGGACGCAGAGGCCGCCGCGTCGGTCAAGCAGCGTGCGGATCTCGAGCTTCTTCTTGCAGACGACGAGAGAATGCGGCATTTCGACATGAACGAGATCGCGAAGGCGGAGAAGGAGAAGAAGAAGCGCAGGGGCAAGAAGGGAAAGAAAACGAAAGCTGGCTCTGATGCCGTTGGCGGTGATGCTGAGACGCAAGACGGAGCCGGGACTGAAGGCTTCAGGCTGAACACACAGGATCCGCGCTTTGCGAGGTTGTTTGAGAGTCACGAGTTTGCGATCGATCCGACAAACCCGAAGTTCAAGCAGACGGAGGGCATGAAAGCTTTGCTTGAGGAGGGGAGGAAGAAGAGGAAGGGCGCGAGGAACGAGGGTGTAGATGCCGAGGATAGGGCTAGCAAGAAAGTCAAGAATGGTAAGATGGATGGGGTGGATCGAGCCGAGGGCGACGATCTGAAGAGGTTAGTGGACAAAGTGAAGGGTAAGTCGAAGAGAGCTTGAGTGGTTGTGCTGCAGGGGCAGGAGGTATAGGCAAAGCATTGTGCTTGTTTTTGTGTTTGATAGCGTAGCATCAAGCAAGGGCGTTACGAGATGCCTTGTATGGGTATCGCTTTGAAGCTATTGGTAGAATACTGTACAGCGTTTTAGTGCGTGCGTCGCTGTCGCTCGCCAGGGATACGGAAGGTAGTGGTTAGAGATAATGCCTGAAGGGAAAGCAGTCACGGCTGCTGTGTCTTGTCTAGTAATTCATCATGTCTGTGAGGCGCCGTCAGTATGTTGCTCCTATACACGCAGGTAGTGTACTCACCTCTCCCAAAAAGTGCCCGCTTAGTCCAATCCATAGCCATCAGAACCCGTGTCCTGAAGCTGACGCTCTGCGCAAAGTAGACCGATCTCCATAGGTACACCGCCAGCAATCCACCCGAAAAGTTCAGTCCGTTGATATCAAACACCGCCGCATTTCCGATGTATGCCAAGCTGCCGAGATGCTTGTACTCGAATGCCTTGTACACCGCCTCATCAAGATCACCGTAATCCATCTCGTTCAACCGCATTCCTGGCGCTGCATGTGCGATCTTGTTCAGCTTACGAGCAAGATACTGACCCTGCTGATGCGCTCTCTGCGCCGTCGCCGGGAGAGAGGTTAGTTTCGAGTCGATCTGGTGGAGCAGCTCGTGCAGCTCGCCAAAATCGAGCTTGCCGCTCTTGTCCTTGTCGTACTGCTCGAACAGCCTGTCTAGGCGGCGCAGGTGGTCCGAAGCTTGGGGAAAGCGCTGCTTGACGCGCTTGGCGACGCTGCGCCAGTCTTTGTACGAGATCTCCATCTGCTGGGGATCTTTGCCCTTTTCCCAGGCGAGCGTGCGCAGAAACGTGAGGATGTGGTCGGATACGTTGTTCTGGACAGTACTGCAGTCGCCTATCGCATACACGTCGCCTAGAGGCGCGCCGATCAGCCGGAGATGGGAGTCAGTCTCAAGAGCGTGTTTATTGTTTTGGCCGTCTAATTTCTTGGCAAGCTTTTGGCAAAACTCGGTCTGCGAGACGCCCGTGGACCATAGGCAGAAACCCATCGGCAGCTCTTTGGTTACAATCTTGCCGGTTTCTTCATCCTTCTGGGTAAACAAGATCTTATCGGGCTGGACCTCCTTGACCCTGGAGTTCGTGAGTACGTCGACGTGGTCGTGAGCGAACCGTGCTTCAGCGTATCTCGACAAGGCTTCGTCGTAGGTGTTTAGAATGTGTCCCCTACTCTGTATGACGTGGACCGATATTTCTGATCGCAGAATCTTTGGAAAGTAATTGCAGAGGTCCTCATTCAACATGTCGAAGAGCTCGGCAGCAAATTCGACACCAGTTGGGCCGCCGCCGCTGATGACGAATGACAATAGTCTTTTACGTTCCTCGTCCGAAGTTGTGGGCAGACAAGCGGCTTCCAGGTTGCGAATGACGGTGTTTCGTATTTTCCGTGCATCACTCACATCCTTGAGGAAGTGGCAGTTCTCGAGACCTTGGACGCCATGCGGATTCGTGATGGAACCTGTTACTATCAGCAGGTGCTCATTTCGAGATCCTTGAGGATCTGCTCACCAACACCGATGACAAGCTTGTCATAGGGCAGATAGAAATGTTGCTTCTCGCCATTGGGTCCCAGCGCGGATACCTCGACCAGTTTCTCCGAAAAGTCCACGTCCTCTGCTTGAGCTTTCAAGAAGTGACCTTTTACTCTCGTGATTATGCGCCGGACAGGTTCGACCAACGATCTCAGTTCTAATGTGCCAACGGTCGCTGAAGGTAGCATTGGCGTGAAGAGGAAGTAGTTGGATGGCGAGACAACGGTTATATGGTAGTCATCCGGGTTGAGCCCCTTCAACAGTGCGACACTTCCCCATCCTGTACCGAGGATAACCAGTTTCGGCTTATACTTCTGCGTCTGCATCTCTCTTCCCTCCTGGTCGTCGTCGTCCACGAGAACCGAAGCTATCGGCAGATTCTTCGGTCCTCCTCTTCGGGGATGCAAGGCCAACTCAGAAACGGTGATTTCTTCGTTGGAGGGATCGTTCTTGTACGTGGTGGCATCGTAGATGAAGAACGCCGTAATAACAGCGCCGGTAATGAGGACAACGCTTCCGCAGTATGCAGCGCTTCGGTAACAGAACCTGACGAACCGGGACTGTGTGCTAGGCAACGGTTTGGTGGTGAGGGATCGTTTCGTAGCAGGTTGGGGTAGGCGCCATCTTGCAGCTTTATGTGTCTTTGCTCCGGCGATGAATGAGCTTCTGCTGTGGTATATCCGGCTCGGTAGCAGTAAGCTATGGGTTCGAGGGCACCGCGTTGAGAGGCGTTGTAGCTGAGGGGCTGAGGAGAAACGCGTGCTGCGTGCGGCGATGCTCCTTGGAAGCATGATAAGGGTCCGGCTGTAGTGTGACAATGGCAGGCAGAGTATACAATTGCGGGCGGAGGGACTACGGAGCGAGTTAGGGAAACATCGGCCCTTCCCTATAGCCTTGATAGAGTAGAGAATGAGGATGAGTTCAAAAATATCAAGCCGTGTCCAGGAAGCTGGACCTGGAGCTGAGAGCTCGGAGCAGGTGACGTAGCTTGGCGCGTCCTGGTGTGAGCAGGGGCTTTTACAGCAGCCGTCAACACCACCTGAAAGCATTATCGGTGCCCGAGACAATGACAGGTGAGAGCGCACATTTACGCTGTTTCGGGATACAACTGTGGAATCTTCCAGGGATGCAACTGTTCAACCGCGTAATAACTATGCTCTATAATCCTCTATCCCCCTCTATCCTCCAGCTCAACCGCCGGACCCGCACTCCTCCCCTCAAGCCCCCTCCCATCCCGACTCCCAGGACTACTCGGCGGCATCAAGCTGCTGCTCCCTCCCCTACCAACGTTACCATCGCCCAGTTCAAGCCTTCCACGACTTACGCCAAAGACCTTGCCCGCAATCCGTGCCCCCGCCCTGCTCATCCATCCCCACAGCTTTTCCTGCGCCTCCTGCACCGCGCCTTCATCCCTTGGGTTCTCGTGCGCTTCGACCTTGAACTGGTACTTAAGGCAGTCCTTGACTGTCACTAGACCAGTCAGCTTGCCGCGGTACTCGATCAATATGACCCGCGGGCCCATCTTCTTGAAGACCTCCATGACCGTCTCGAGCGGGAGGCGCGGGTGGACGGAGAGAGGTGTGGGGTCAATGAAGCGGCTGAAGTCGACGGCCATCTGGGCGGAGGTTGCGGCGATGGTGTCGAAGGTTACGGCGGGGACGGTGGCAGAGGGCGTAGTGGCAGGCCGTACAGTTGGGGGCGTGAAGTAGCACTTTGCGCTCTGCGGGACCATTTGGTCTCGCTTTGCGCGATCGATTGCGTAGCGCAACTCTGTGCGGCCGATGTAGCCTATTAATGTTCTGCTCTGACGGCCTTCGACGATGGGGTAGCCTTGGAAGATGTTCTCGGTCATGATCTTCTCCACGTCCCGGAGTTCCAAACCGGAGGACGGTAGGCTCGTGACGTTAGTCGTCATTACTTGCGAGACAGGCACGCCGAAGATGTGCTCTTCCTTGTTGTCGAGGAACGGAAAACCATTGAACCAGATGGCTCGATCTGCAATGCCTCCCTTACCGAAACGTTCGCCAACAGCCTTGGTGACTCCGACCACGATCATCGTCGGCAGGATGTAAGTGAGCGCGCCAGTGAGCTCAAACATGATGACCACCACGGATACCGTGATGTGCATGATTCCACTCAGAGCTGCACCAGCTCCCAGGAATGCATACGTTCCAGGCGTGATGCACGGCACGTCTGGCTTACATGCAGCGAAGAATTGCGAGCTGGGAAAGGATTCGTGGAGAGCTTCGACAAAGATGCCGACCATTCTACCAAAGGAAGCGCCGATGGCCATTGACGGAACGAAGATACCTGCGGGCACTTTGCAGCCGTATGAGACGATAACAAGGCCGGTCCGGATGACAGTGGCCAGAGCGAGGGACATGATCATCCGCCAGCGGTTCTGTCGTCTGATCACCATCAGCAACGGAACACCTACAGGTTAGGAGAAAAAACTTACTCGCATAGCTCATCGTAGTCATGGTCGCCTTCACACTCAAGGAACAGGATCGCCATGCTCTCTGTCATGTCTATACGCAGAAACATGTTCGGATAACAAATGATGGCCGTCACGACAGCCAAAATCGTCGCTTCCATAATGGGGTATTTGGCGAGATACTTCTTCCGAAAGGCTTGCGCGCGCAGGTTCCACTTGATAACAAAAGCTCCGTACAGGCCGCCAAAGATGCCGATAATAATGTAGAAGATGGTCTCGAAGAAGTGCCAGTCCCGATCATACTTGACCTGAAACATGACGAGCTGTCCTGTGCGGAACGGGTTCATGGCCGCGAGGACAGCCGTCGCGACTAGTGCGCAGAAGTAGCTTCTCCACATTGTCTTTAGGGGGAAGTAATTTGACATTTCCTATGTTGAGCCGTCAGCGGGACAACGATCTCACTGGAGGACCCACTTGCCTCCAACGAGAAGAGCACACCACCGATTGGGCTTCCAAAGGCGACTCCAACGCCAGCGGCGGCACAGGCGCTTAGGATCTCCCGAGTCTTCGAAGCATTGCGCTTGTACTTTGCGAAGAATTGCGAGATGACGTTGCCTGTGCATACAGCATAATGAACGCTGGGACCTTCTTTGCCCACGGAGAGACCAGAGGCGATGGCTAGAGGTAGGCTGATAGATTTGATGAGTAAGGTCCAAGGACCGAGGAACCCCTTCATAACGAAACCCGCAATGATGCATTTAATCTCAGAAATGCCAGACCCAGCGGCATACGGTGCGAACGACTTCACCAGGCGTGCCGCACTGAACGCAAAGACAGCCTGCGGCGCAGTCAGCGGGCTGGACATGGGTGGGTATAGGAGAGTAGCCTACAGAGAAGACGATATAAAACAGATAATTTACAGGCCAAAACGAACTCCATCTGTGCCACTCCGCACACCCACTCTCCGCTCCCCAGCAGCAGAAGCTCTCATTCAGATAGAATGCTGTTGTACAATATCCAAGTTTCATGTCCGACAGCCACTCCGTAACGATATTGAGGAAAGCCGCATTCAGACCGATTGCAGCCCCAATGAGCGTGACCACGATCCAAGCCTGCCCAGCATCATACGACTCCCACAGCTTCCTCCGCCATCCTAGGCGGCCATTGCGCTCGAAGAAGCCCGCAGCCTCCTGCCGCCGAGCTTTGCGCCGGAGCTGCTCACGAGCCGCATCTTGGACCCAATCGATCGTGGTGAAGTCCTCATATCTCTTGATCTCGTCAATTTCTTCGTGGATGGCTTGGTCGGCGGTCAGCGCGGCTTCATCGTAGCCGGACTCGGCGTTAGAGATGGCGGATGCGCGCCGTGTGAGCTGGGCTGCGGGGATAACGGAGGACCTGCGGCGGACGGTAAGGGCGCTTGGTCGGCGGTTCATAGCATCGTGTTGTCGGCAGCAGGGTGACCTTTGAGATATCCTCCCACGTTCTATATGCGCTCGTCGAGTGCTTGTCGGTCTTACAGATTGAGCATCGGAAGGGTCCAGGCAGATGGATGTGAGCTTGAGTACTGTATGAGGCTCCGAAGTTTCTCCGGCACAGCACTTTTGAGTTCCGGCGCGAACGAGGGGAATATCAAGTCCACGAATTTGATCTTACGCGTTGAAGCACAAACACGCAAGACTACGGAGTTTGCTACGCGTCATTGACTCTCATGTCTCTTAATCTACTGCAGATAGTGTACCGCGACTGAGCTCAGGAAGTCCCTACAGGGACAGGGTCGACTTCCACCACCCCGCTTGCAACCAGTACTCACGCCAAGAAGGCTCCAACGACCTGACTTCTTCTGATATCTCCGTTCCTACTACATACTCTACACACCAATCGCCAAGATGCCATACAACAATACGCCCATCGCTCCGCCTCAGGAGTATACCGGAACAGTATCACTACCACGTACGTACCCAGTCTCGCATAGTCCTTTCTCATGTATCCTCGACTTGGAAATATGAGGGTCGGGGACATCGTGAATCACACCCGCGTGAGGCCTTTCACGTACACTATCCGGCCAAAGGATCCGTTACCATGCCCAGCCGGGGAGACATTGGAGTGCGCGCGTTGCGACAACAAGCCCATGGAATTATCACTCAACCCGGCTGCGGACGAGGACATTGAAGATATGGAGTTAGAGTTCATACGACCCTGGGATCAGCAACCTCGGTTGCACAATCATGTCAGATTCGCCTGGCCGCGCGTTGCTCCCAATATCTTGTGCTGGGGGCTGCTATATCTGTTTCTTCGTTACCGTCTGAGGTCATAAAGCACCCAGTATACTGACATGCTCCTCCCAACCACAGTCGCCCGCGTCAAAAAGATCATCCACGCCGATGACGAAGTCGGCCCCTGCTCCAACAACGCCGCCTTCGTCATCGCCTGCGCGACTGAGATGTTCATCCAGTACCTCGCCGAGAAGGCGCACGATGTCGTCAAGTCAGAGACCAAGAAGCCCAGACGGAACGTCCAGTACCGAGACGTCGCTACAGCGGTCGCGCGCTTCGACAACCTGGAGTTCCTCGAGAGCGTGGTGCCAAGGACGGTGAAGTGGGGGGATGTGAAGCGGCGCCAGGAGGCTGAGAAGGCGAGGAAAGAGCAGCAGGGGTTGGCGGCGAATGGGCAGACGACGCTGGGGCTTGTGCGGGGCGAGAAGGCGCTGGATGCGCAGAGTGAGGGGCGCGGGCAGGTGAATGGGTATGATAGTGTGACGGCTGTTGATGATGAGGAGAAAGAGGAAGAGGGGGAGGAAGAGGGGGAGGAAGAAGGGGAGGAAGAAGGCATCGATGAAGATGAGATGGATGTGGATTCTGAGGAGACAGCTGGTAGACGCCGGGGCGACGACGCAGAAGAACATCAGCTGGAGATGGAGATGAGAGGTCCGAGGATGAATGGAGCGGGCAACAGTGGAAGAACGGACACTGTTGGTAATGGGACGGCTATGGTGTGATCCCTTCCACAATCTTGTGTTGCTTCTCGCACCGTTCGATTCAGTACTCGGGCGTCTGTTGGTTCATTGGAGGCAAGGCATGGGTCTCACGGTAGTTTCTAGGATGGAAGAGCGCGGAGTCGAGCATTGCAGGCGTTTGGGTATCTGTGACGGCTCCCCAAGGGCGACTATAACGTAAAAGGTAGCACAGCGATACCTCACATCATGTACTGAGCGTCTTCTGTGCTGCTTCATCTGAAGCTTCGCTAGGTATCGAGTTAGGACAAGTGAGCATCAACCTCCAGAATGACCCGTCTTCTTTCCCGGCTTTCTGGAGTGCTATCACGTGACTCGGACGGCAGCAAGGGCTCTCCCTGCATGACATGCAAAAGTCGATGATAAGAGGAGTAATGCGGCACTGCGGACGACAAGAGGCTTCTGGTCTCGAACTGCTTGCATGGGTATCATCGTCACCCAATATTCAAGCTGCACCCGGCGTCAGTTGTTGACTACCGATCAAGGTACCGATTCTAGAGACAACGTACTTGTTTGGGCACCACCCCTATTCTTCATTGGTTGTTTTGACGTTTCTAAATGCTACATGCACTCTCTCACTCATACTGAGTACCTTTCAGTCGCTGCATCAAGTATTCAACCTCGACTTCTTTCGTCAAAGGTATAACATAGTCCTGCTTGAGCATTAGCATGTGTTCTCGTCACCAGACAATCCAGCCAACCTTATACATCGCGACCACAGCTTCCACATTGATCTTTCCCGGCTCGTCCGCACCACCGTCGGGGTCAGTACCGTAAGTCTTCGCCTTGAGTCTCAATCGCTCCAACACCTTCTTCTCTACTTTTGCATCCGTAATTGCCTCATCAATCCCTTTCCGATCATTCGACTTGATCAGCGCAACAAACCGGTCCGTCTCCTTGCCAAACTTCGCTTCCGCAACGTACTTGCCGAAGTGTATTCGTCTAGACAAGGCTTGAAGGCACTGAACGTCGCATGTGGCGGACGACCCATAGTTCTCTTGCGCTTCGCCCCGCTCTTCTCTCCCGAACTTGGCGCAAGCTGCCGGAAGGATGTGCTCGATGTAGCTCTGCTTCAGCTTCTCGTTGAAGTTTACGTTATTCGGATGGAGAACCTTGGGATAATTTAGAGGCTTCAGAATCGGCTCCTCAAGCGCGTCGGGGAAGAAGGGGTATTCGTCTGGTGCTTGGTATCGGCGGACGAGGGAGTGGAGGCGCTCTTGCTCGCGCAGGATCCAGTCAAAGAGGCTTAGGGAGCTGTTCGGTATCTGTACGCCGCCAGGAACATAGATAGTCTTGTTCAGAGGGAACTGTACGCGCTCGATCAGGTGGAAGGTTATTGTGTCTTCAAGGCGGCTGCGGACTGGTCAGCGGGGCTTCGATGTCACTCTGGGCTGAGGCTTAGTTCACCAACATCAATTGATATCTTATATTCGCCAGATCCAGCGCCTTCGACGCGTCCGAAAGATCAATTGCGGCATCCATTGTGTTCGATTCAGAGCGTTGTGAACGAGTTGCTTGGGGTATCGCGTGCGGGTGCCGTCATCGGAGGTGTTTGGCTTTCCCGCCAGCGGTGGGTTTCTCGAGTGTTGCAACACCACGCCTCCATCATCACGAGTCTGCAGCACGCGCCATCTACGATAAAGACCGTACTTCACAGAGATCGCTTTTCAGCTTCGAAGGACATGATGCTCAGGCCCTAAAATACCTCACATCTCGTTGGAAGTGGTCAGGAAGCTACCTCCCCTCTCGTTTACCGCATGGCAAGCTCCAGCAGCCGAAATGACTCTCCAGCGCGAGCTGGCAGGTCTGGCAGGCCCAGACCAGGATCACCGCCTGAGGATGAGTCGTTTCTCAGCAATAGCATAACCGTAGGGTCTTCTGTCTCATCAGGTCGCCCTTGTAGCGAAGCTCTAACAGCCAAACACAGAGCCGACAACTCGAAGCCTTCGGGAGAAAAGTCCAAGCCACCGCAGGCCACCTCATCGGACCGCTTGGAGAAGCCGGAGTCAACCAGCACTATCAAAATGCGCTCGGCGACTTACACAGGGAGTTACGGCGACCTATGGTGCAGCGGTCGGTCTTCAGCTCATTGAGCCAAGCAACGCCCAGGGAGTTAATACGGTCTAAGCTCTCTGCGCCGGAGATATCTCAGCGGGCACTAGCATACCTACCTGATGAGCTTCTTTCGCAGATACCGGAGAGCAGTAATACATACTCCCTGTTCCAGGGGTTTCAGGCGATCGTGCCTGAGGAAGAGAAGGGGAGTAAAAGGCGGCACGGGCAGCATAACTCGCGAGGACAACGGTTACTTGGGGAGGCTGAGGAGGACACTGATGGACCGCCAGCTTTGGCCAGCCTGAAGAATGACAAGCGCAGTCTCAGTCACCGCCTGGAGATGATGAATGTACGGAAGAACATGTGCGTTTCTGAGATCAGGGAGATAGACAACAAGATCGCCAACCTGAACACCATGCGAAAGATAGTACTGGACCGGCTGGCAGGGCTCGAGCACGAAGAGGCGGAGCTAGAGCATGAACTGCACGAGGTGGACAACAAGCTGGACGACATGAAGGAGGAGCTGGAGGATGCCGCTGCACTGGCGCAGAAGTCACCCAGCGTGAAGGCCGAAGCGGACACGGCAGACACGCCGGAGTTCATGTCTGAATCCATCTATGAGAAACTACCTCCGGCACCATCACCACGCTCAAAGAGACGGCACAAAATGCACAGACGGATATCGATGCCTGTGCTACACGAGCACATGGATCCAGGATCCAAGATCAGAGAACTTCAAGCGCACAACGACGCCATCACGGCAATGGATTTCGATGCGCCATTCGGCACGATGGTCTCGGCGGCACTGGACGACACTGTGAGGGTTTGGGATCTCCATGCCGGGCGATGTATGGGACTGCTCGAGGGCCACTTATCATCGGTAAGGTGTCTTCAAGTGGAAGACAATATTGTCGCAACCGGATCCATGGACGCTTCAATCCGACTTTGGGACCTCAGTCGTGCTGAATACGCGCCGCAGGACAACCGTATCAACAAAGACGGTCAAGAAGAGGAGGATGATGGACTAGGCTTTGAGGATCCCGAGGCTGCTCCACCGGCACCGCCACCGACCAGCATGAAGGACTGTCCCATGTTCTCGCTCGAGGCGCATGTGGCCGAAGTCACTGCGCTGCATTTCAAAGGCGACACGCTGGTATCTGGCTCTGCGGACAAGACACTGAGGCAATGGGACCTGGTAAAGGGGCGCTGTGTCCAGACGCTAGATGTATTATGGGCTGCCGCGCAAGCCTCATCGACGATGAACTCCTCCAACGGTCAATGGCGACAGACTGGCCGACTACCAGATGCTACGGCCGACTTTGTGGGTGCCGTCCAGTGTTTCGATGCTGCGTTAGCTTGCGGTACTGCTGATGGCATGGTGCGGCTATGGGACTTGAGGAGCGGCCAAGTGCACCGCAGTCTTGTGGGACACACTGGCCCTGTGTCTGCTTTGCAGTTCGACGATGTCCACCTTGTCACAGGGAGTCTCGACCGGAGCATACGGGTAAGCACATAGTCCACTCATCTCACGTGACTATCGCTGACCTGCAGTAGATATGGGATCTACGAACAGGCTCGATATATGACGCGTTTGCATTCGACAACCCCATCACAAGCATGATGTTCGACGCCCGCCGCATTGTTGCAGCTGCTGGCGAGGATGTGGTCAAAGTGTATGACAAGACGGATGGCAGGCATTGGGACTGCGGGCCAGGCGCGGCTGCGGACGATGAAGGGGGAGTCTTCTCGACAGTTGAGAGGGTCAGGATCAAAGATGGCTACCTTGTCGAGGGGCGCAAGGACGGCATGATTGGCATCTGGTCTTGCTAGAGCGGATGTACAGCAAGCATTTGATGGCGTCAACTTGTATACTCGCAGATCGGCCGCGTTGAGTGGCCTGCCACTGTGTGCCAAGGACTGTAGATTATTCTTGAGACTTCATAAACGTCCCAGCGGTACCGATACAGTTTGACGTTCTTCTACTCGAGCAGTTAGAGGACGTTAGGTAAAATATCCTGTTGTTGTTGGTTACCCGAAAGGCGTCGATGAAAGGCTTCGAGGACATGACGCTTGGACCCCCGGCCGAAACGCCAAGTCCAGAAGATTTCGCCTCCTAGGGGTACATCACCACCTCTGCTACCCACCTCTGCTACCCGGCCCTGCTGTCTCTGCGTCCATCGGTTCCGTGTCGGGTTTCTTCGCTCCTTTCCTTCCGTCTCTTTCTCTGCGCGCTGCTTGAGCTTAGTGCGATTGTGCGATTCCGCCTTGCGTTCTTCCTCGACCACCCCATCCCTCATATCGCCTCCGGCCATGCTCGCCCACGCAGCACGGCGCAAAGTACGACGCGACGCATTCCAACACCTAACGCCATCCTTCGAGCAACTACGTCTCCCCTGGCTATGTCCGGCGTTTCTGGCATCGAGGAGGAGCACGGCGACGGCGGCGGCAAACGGATCGTCTGCTGAGCCAAGGAGACATAAGACGAGTAGACCAGCGGTTCAAAGGACAGCCACGCGCTCACTGGCCACCGCGGCCGACTTTGTGCATTCGCCACAGGACTCTATACCATTCGAAGGTGTCCATCTCCTGAATCAAAGCCAACCATGGAGCACAAGCCGAGCCACGCCCAGCTTGTCCGACCTCAGAGCATGGACTTCTTCCGACATCGTTGTCTTCCAATCCACCGCGACGGTCTCGCCACCCACCATAATGACAAGACTAGGCATTGGGGGAGATCCGACGGAGCTCTACCAGAATCTATATGCCTCTTTACGCGTTGGGCGGATAGAACGGGCGGCGGCGCTGGTCCGACGATTAGCGGATATCTACACACCACATGCTATAGAACTGCTCGAAGCGCACAACCTTTTTCTCGAAGGCATGGCAGAGGCGGCAGAACACCAGCGGCCTGGAGCGAGCCTACAAGCTATGCAGAAATGGTTCGAAGTCGAGATGAGGGCTAAGGATGTCACTCCAGATGCAAGGACATACGTTACGATGATTCGGGCCACCGTGGCTCACATGGAAGGATCAAAACAAGCAAGGACACTGCGGAGATATATGCATCTTGCTGAGCAATCCGATGAGCAAGTCTATGCCGATACAATGAACTCGGAGGAATACACGAAAAAGGAGTTTGCTGCTATATGCAACGCCCAGCCAGATCGGTTCTACGGACCGCCGCCTGAAGTTGTTGAGAACCTGGCAGATGAGGCGCAATCCGAAGGTGAAGTGTTGCGCTTGCAGCCGGTGGGTGATTCCAACAGTGCGATTCCCGACATCCGTCCTGTTCATCAGAAAGGCTTAGGGCTGCAGACCCTGAAGAAAGCTTTGTCGATATTCGATCCCAGCCATGAGCTGAATAGCCCGAACGCTCAGTCGAAAGAGTATGGTATGTCGTTAGCTCATGCGAGGCAATCGCGGATGGAGGAGGATGTTGTGGACGCTGCAATTGACAGATGGCGAGCGGAGAACGAGAACCTGAAAAAGCTTGGTATCAGCTCTGCCCTCAAATCGAAGCCCTTGGAAGCACTCATGTGGCAGTGGTATACCGAACTGCTGCCTCTACTGAAGGAGGAGATAAAAACGATACGGCAAGCCCTGGACAATCCGAAGGAACACTCACAAAGCGACCAGCTGCGCTACGGACCATTTCTCGAGCCTTTCACTGCCGAGAAGCTGGCAGCTCAGTCGATCATTGTACTTGTCAGTTCGCACGGCTCTGCCGACGGCGTGCTTGGATGCAGGCTCGGTCCGCTTGCTATGAAGTTGGCTTCTGAGCTGGAAACAGATAGCACCATCGAACTCCACAAGAGACAAGCCAAAGCTTCCGGCCGGAAGCACCTATCGCAGGAGCGGCTGCAAGCCCTCGCCAAGATGTCCAGAGGGCCGCTCCGACTGCGACCCTCGATGGCTACTCCGATGGCTACTCCTAAGCCTGACGAGGCCACGCAAGTAAAGCATATGCAGCGTCTGGAATGGCCAGCAGTTGTGAAAGCCAAAGTCGGCGCTATGTTGATATCCAAAGTCATCGAAGTCTGCAGAATGCCCGTCACTCGCACGGACGCAAAGACTGGGAAGACGGTTACGGTGCAAGAACCGGCCTTTTCACATACAGTCCTTTTCGAGAAAGGCCGAAGAGTTGGTCACATAGAGGCTCATGAGGAGCTTGCCAAAAAGATCAAGACGGAGCCTCCACGTGGGGCACTCGGTGCACGACTCCCAATGGTTGTTGAGCCCAAACCGTGGACCGGGTATAGAGAGGGAGGTTTTCTACGATATCCTACGCCCGTCGTGCGACAACGTGGGCAAGATGATATCCAGAAGGTCTATGCAGTAGCCGCCGCTGAAAAGGGGGATCTAGATCAGGTCTTCGCTGGCCTGAATGTGCTAGGCAGGACTCCTTGGCGTATCAACAGCAAAGTTCTCGATGTCATGGCGGATGCCTGGAATACTGGTGAAGCAATCGGGGAACTAGCGCCCGAGAACCCGGACATTCCGTATCCGCCCGAGCCGAAGGAGGACGCGGACCCAATGGAGCGCAGGTGGTGGCTTAAGAGAATCAAGGAGATCGACAACACGAAGAGCGGCTATCATTCGCAGCGATGCTACCAGAACTTCCAACTAGAGATTGCTCGCGCTCTCCGGGATGAGGTGTTCTACTTCCCACACAATCTCGACTTCCGTGGAAGGGCTTACCCGCTGCCGCCGCTCTTCAACCACATGGGTGCCGATCCTGCGAGAGGGCTGTTGGTATTCGGCACGGGTAAAGAGCTGGGCAGTGTTGGCTTGCCGTGGCTTAAAGTGCATCTGGCCAATCTGGCTGGCTACGACAAAGCAAGCTTGAAAGAGAGAGAAGAGTTCGCGACCAAGCACATGGACGACATCTGTGATTCAGCAAAAAATCCACTGGGCGGCAGGCGATGGTGGCTCAAGGCAGAAGATCCGTGGCAATGTCTAGCAACCTGCTTCGAGCTTGAGGCTGCGTTCAACTCTCCGGATCCGACGCGCTACGTTTCGCATCTGCCGGTCCACCAGGACGGCACCTGTAACGGCTTGCAGCATTACGCAGCACTCGGAGGTGATAAGGCTGGTGCGAGCCAGGTTAATTTGGAACCCAGCGATCGACCGCAAGATGTGTATACTGCAGTTGCAGAACTCGTCAAGGCCGAGATCAAACAAGAGGCAGCAGAGGGCAACCCTGCAGCCAAGTTCCTTGATGGCCACATCTCTCGCAAGGTAGTCAAGCAGACTGTCATGACTAATGTCTACGGTGTCACCTTTGCCGGAGCTCGAGCGCAGGTCCAGGCCCGTCTCAGGGACATTTTTCCAAAGTTCGAGGAACAGCCAGGGTTTGCCGGCCTCCCTGGTCTTGCAGCCTACATTGCCCGAAAGATCTTCGCTGCGCTAGCCTCGATGTTTGGAGGCGCTCACGACATTCAGTACTGGTTAGGCGAATGTGCCACCCGGATACTCACGTCATTGAGCGCCGAGCAAATCGCACTCATCGTCGCAGAAGCCGATGGGGCGGCAGCCAGCGCTGACATAAAGTTCCGGAAAGCACGCAACAAGCTAAAAAAAGGGGGGGTGAACGATGATATCACCCAATTCAAGAACGGAGTCATTTGGACAACACCACTAAAGATGCCAATCGTTCAACCCTATCGGAAGACCAAAGTAAGCCAGATACGAACAATGATTCAGAACATCAGCATCCGGCAACCCCGCCTCACCGACGCTGTCGAGAAGCGCAAGCAATTGCAAGCTTTCCCGCCCAACTTCATCCACTCCCTTGACGCAACCCACATGCTGCTCTCAGCCCTCAAGTGCAACGAGATCGGCCTGACCTTCGCCTCCGTGCACGATTCTTTCTGGACCCACGCCGCCGACGTTCCAGCGATGAACCGCGTCCTCCGCGACGCTTTCGTGCGGATGCACTCCGAAGACATCGTCGGCCGGCTCGCAGCCGAGTTCCAGGCCCGCCACGCCGGAAGCTGGTACATCACCAGCATCGTCAGGGCCACCTCAGTCGGCCAGAAGATCGCTGCCTGGAGGCTTCAGGCGGAGAAGTTGTTGTCGAGTAAGATGACCTGGTCCAGGGCGGCCAACGCCAATATCAATGAGCTGGTTCTTGAGGTCAAGCGCCGGAAGCTGCTGGACTCTGAGGACCCGGAGGAGAGGAAGCGGGGTGAGGAGATGGTTACGCCGTGCAGCATCTTTGAGGCTGAGGCGGGTGAGTCGGCGATCGCGGAGCCGGCGGGGCTGGGAGAGGTGCTGCTTGGGCAGGTGCAGGCGCATAATGCGGAGAAAGTGGACAGCGCGCTTGCGGGTGACTTGGAGCAGGTGGAGGCTGCCGAAGAGGAGATTGACTCTCCCGCCGAAGAGACTAACGCGGCGGCGGATGACGACGCTTGCATCGACTCAATGGAAGTGGCCGAAGCTACCGAATCCAGGACTGCCGACGAGCAGTCTGCAACCCCGGAGAAGCCGGCGAAGAAGAAGCATAGGACGGTGTACAAGGTCCAGGTTTGGAGGCCGATGTCCTTCCCACCTGTACCGAAGAAGGGAGACTTTGATGTTTCGAGGCTGAGGGATAGTCAGTATTTCTTCTCTTAGGCTCTCCGCTCTTGTACACTTGTGGTTCTTCTGGATTGTGGCGTCTTCCTTCTCTCCTTGTCCTCTGCCCTTGATATCTACTACTTGTACACTGTTCGTTCGTAGAAGCTTGTGGGATGGTGGGAGGCAATTTTCTGAAGTTCAGCGTTGCGCGTCTTGTGTTTTGTTCAACGCGCTGTGTAGCATGGTCGGCGTATTGGTGCCGGGGCTGGATACCACTGGCGGTTTCTTGGTGCATTGCGGGCGTCTGGTGGAAAAAGGAATGGGGAGTCAGAAGTTGTATAATCATTGATAGAAATGTACCATAGCATGCTTGGTCAGTACCAAGCTGTAGATACCTTAAATCTACGCTGCAAATTACTACCTGGTTTGCTGCAAAAGCCTCTTTGCCCTCCTCGTAGTTCCCATGCGCCTGCCGCTGGCTGACATTTACGCTATCTTCCAAACATGGAAAAACCAACACGTCTTGTGATGCGAAGGACGGGGTTTTAGTGATGAAGCGGTGTCGATTACCAGCTCATCGCTAGGCAGTCATAGCACAAGATATATATGCGTTTTATATCCTAACGCCCAGCTGAATCGCATGCTTTCTTATCCATAAAAGCTTTGAAGCCTTGAGGGTTATGTTACAGATAGGAACTTGCGATTTTGTTGATGCTTGGTCACAGGTACCGCTTCCTCATTAAAAACCTTGCTCTTCGTAAACACAGGCCGCCTTTCCTCTCCAACCGACTTACCTTGAGGACATCTATAAGACAGCACGAGCGGGATCCTCTTCCAGAGCTATCGATCGAGCATACTCGAGGTCCAACGCTAAACTTGATATCCGCTAATCAGGGCAGAGCTGGCCCTGAAACAACCCTTCTTCCCCAAACTTTATACAAACATGCTGTTGGTAAGTGAAATAACGGACTGAAGCTACGTGAATCGTTTCGCACGGTTCCGAACAGCTGTTAGCCTAGGAGGACGACTTGCCTGTACACAGGGGCATCGTGGTTGAATGTGCCCAACGCGGGCATCTCCCTTCGATATCATCCAAACACTCCCACATCAGTCCTCTGCGTGATGTAAACGAGTTGTTGATTGTCTCTAAGTGACTCACCTTAATGGACCACTGGAGTCATATAGGAAACTTGTTGAGGAGCCGTCTCATGACAGGTTTCGGTAGTAGGCACTGGACCTAGGAGTGGTCTCAGGTTCCGTACGAGTGTTCGTCGCCAGTCCCGGTGGTTGCGGCTGGACATCCCGCTTCCCCCCTTGGTAACGGCCTGGCATCTGGGATACGCTTCTACGGCTGCGTAAACCAGGAAGACTGACTTGGATGATACGCGAGAATCAATCTGCCTCGGCACAGCCCTAGCAAATGTAACTTGCAGAACAGAATCTTGGTTCGGATTCTGAAACTACGTTTCCGACTCACGAAGGGGTTATCCCGACCGGGACGGGAAGATCATCCGCCACTTCGCTAAGAGTTTTGCTCTCAAGGGATCCCTGAGTTGAGGATACAGGATCGTGCGGGGGGATGCTGGGAGCAAAAACCTTGAAGAGCCTCGGCGGATTAACGTTGATGCCCGAGAGCTACGAGTACAAGGAAGTCCAATTTCCAAGAATCTTGCCCACGAGCTTTGACGATCGAAAACAACCTCGCTGCCCTCCGTGTGATCCAGGCACAGTGCGTAAAGCGCCACCCACATGCCGTCACAATTCCAAGAGTCTCATGGAGAGGGCGTGGAAGCTGATGTGCTCAATTCCTGCTCAAGCAGTAGATAGCTGCGAAGTTGAAGCGTCTGTTTGTGGACGGTTGGTCCATTGGCGGGCCTCTAGGACAGAGTCTTTCGACTTCCGGTCTACAACAAACAGTTCTCAGAACACCCAAGCGAACTGCCAACTCCTTGGGCGCCAATAGACCGGCCAAGAAGGACAAAGGTGACAGACTGCACTAGCCTCCAACCCAACAGCCCTACCAACCTAGAGAAAGTCGACCTTTCCCAATGCCAAGTCCTCGGACCATTACTCGCTTGTCACAGCGATTGCAAGCGAGGCCAGCTCTGTTGCCGCCGCGCTGTTTTCACTCAAGGTACCCTGCAAGCAGGAATCTTGATGTGTCTTTGGAAGTTCATTGGAGAAGGAAGGGTCGGTAACAGCACATTGTGGGCTGTCGATCAGGCGGACTGAGCCCGAGCCGCCCATCTTAAACTGAGGGTGTTGGAAAGTTGCACGCCCAAAGGACATGCTTCCAAGATCAAAGGAGCCAGGGATGCCAACTCGGCGGACCGAGCCGCGCGAATCTGCTTCGTCGAAACATCGTCGTGCCATAGCCGCAGAAAGAAATATCGAGTGGCGGAATCAGAATACACCTCCATTTGTCCGTTATGGCAGGGTATACGAGCTGCCGGAACAATAGCTGATTGGTCGAATAAGCGCGTTTCCGCCATATGGGCCAATGAACGATCATGGACAGGCTCCGCAGCACTCGAAAAGCTGCCTGCATACTAGCGAGGTGTCATCGGATGTGCGAAAGGGGTGTTTTAAACCCCGAGGAGTCCGTGAGTGTAGTTGAGCCAAAACCAACAGGCCATGTCCTTGTCTACGGCTGTGACGGCAAAGCTGGCTGAAGCTTAAATTTTAGTCGTCCGATATCACATTAAATCACAAGGGAGAGTCTTGTGCGGGCTGGACCCGCACCCTGCTGCGCAAATCCAATGGCAAAGCACCCTCAGCTCAGCCCCGTGGTGTGAGTGGTGGACTGCAGAGCGGGAAGCAGGGAGCGTATCCGGCCTGTACAGGATTCTCCCTTGCAAATTAAACCCGGCTCGGCTGACCCGTCCGTGCAATCCAACCCAGCCCAGTCCATCCCGGCGGCCTCCCAAACCCGCAGCATTGGGGGATTTTGACTTCCTGAACTCGGGAACTCGGACGCCCGTGCATCCGAACCAAAGTTATGCGTTATGCAAAGTTATGCTTTATCTCCAACCTCTCGGTTAGATGAGCAACATACGATGGGGGATGAGCTCGACGATCAAAGAACAACCCAAACCGTTGCCCAGACGGAAGCGTGCAGCGCGTGCAACGGTGATCTTCATTCCCCACGAAGCTGACCCTGTGAAGCAAAAGGACCGCCCAAGGCGGACGGCATGACCCACCGGCCGCGCTCCTGGGGTGAAGGAGACAGCGACCCCGTGGAACGCCCAGCGTCGCACAGCTGGTGGGCGGGTTACACACGCGCGCGCTTTAAACATGGCCAATATTGCAACGGTTGGGCTGTGTTGAACCGCACGCAAGAAGCCGGGCCGTCAGGGACGGGGGCATTGAGGGGCTTGGTTGTACAGATGCTGGTGGGAAGGGAGTTTTTCACGAGATCGTGCAGGGCATCAATTCATGGTCCACAGCACGGAACTAGGTAGATGGGCAACAAGATTATGCGTGTAATAACGACTGAACTTCTGAGCCTGCTTGAACGCGGAAAGTGCTCGCTGTCGCGGCTGCGATGGTATCGGCTTCAAAACTGAGAGCTCGTTCGCTCAAGGATAGAACAGGCGCCGCTAGCGCATCGTAGAATGGTAATGCGCGAAGAGTCGTAACATCGTTCCCGTACACACTTTTTGGACGGTCCTCGGGCTGCCGCAGCCGTAACCGGACGGTTCTACGGCATCTTCAGCCGAGCTAGCTTCTCTTCTAGGGATTTGACGACTTCTGGGTCGAACTCTTTCTTAACCTTTTTCGGCCTGGAGGTTTGTTAGCAAGTACAGTTACGCCAATCAGAACACAGAAGACTCACGGCTCTCGAGTGCAAGTGTCACACCGGTTGTGGCTACAATTACCGCATACCTTGCTCTTCTCCATGAAGAGGGTCGAGCATTTGTCACATGTCCACCGAATGCGTTGTCTAGGCTTTCTCCATGTGCGTTCCTTGCGCAGCGGTTGTTCGACTTCTGATTCCTCCTCCGCGGGTGCATCTCCAGGATACCCGTGGGGATACTTTTTCGGTTTCGACGGGTCCCTCGGACACTGGACGCAGCGAACGTGCTGGCAGCTGGAACAAACCGTTTCGGTAGGAGGGACGAACAACGCTTCGCACTTGTGGCAGGTTCGACGGACTCGTTGCGAGACATGTTTGCGAACGAAATCCGGTCCGCCAGAAGGGCTCGGCTTAGTTAGGATTGGGTAGCCAGATCTCATGCGAGTCTTTTTGGGCGCCTCGGGTGCAGGCACAGCGATGGGTGTCGGTAGCAGGATAGGTACGGGTATAGGCGCCGGTATAGGTGCGAGTACTGGAACAGCATCCCCCTCTTTGAGTGCAGCACCCTTGCCCTTGTCTTCCAACGCAGCTATGACTTTCTTTGGGGGATAGGCAGGACACTTCTTGCAGCGTTTGTGCTCGCATTTCGAGCACACTTTATCATGCCCAAAGTTTGCCTGGCAGCGATGGCACTGGCGGCGGACGCGCATCCGGATAGTTTTCTCCACTCGCTCACTGCTGACAGCGGTAGTGCCTGTGGTGATCCATTCGTGGTCCTCCAATGTCAGCCCGTACTTGGCGAAAAGAGCACGGGCGCGTTCCTGTTGGATTGCGCTGCGGAAGTATGCCCCGGAGGTGGTCGAAGTTACCGGCATGTTATCAATTACCATCGGGCCACTACAAGTATAAGTATATAAGCGCAGTTAGGCACTGGCTGTGGGAAGAAACTCACGTGCTTGTGGGCACTATTACCGGAACAATGGCCGTCGTCGTTGTTGTTGTCGTCACGACATCAGGTACAGGATCAGGTATAGCAGCAGCAACGGGCTCCTCGGCGACAGTAGGCGTAGGGTCGGCAGGAGGAGTAGTCGATTCGTCTCTGCTCGAGCTTCCCCGTCGCATGTGGGTCTTTAACCTCTTCATATATTTGCTCAGGCTCGAGCGACGCTCCGGCGCCGGTCTTTCCGGTGGTGGTGAGCTCATGGTGAACGAGGTACTTGTTCCTGGTCGAGGCTCTGACGGATGGCCGGGTAGGTATGCGGCTGATGACGGTACGGTATATCCTTGGAAGGACTTCACAGCGTTTGCGATAACGCTCACTTCAGTCGCGTATAAGGCCTCGTATGCTTGCCGGGGCGATCAGCTCGGTCGAAGGAGGTGAGATATCTCTGCTCGTGATGGGTTCGGCAGGACGGACTCGGCGGTCGGTGGTACAGATAACGAGCAGCGTCGCGATATCAAGAACGAAGAGGCACTGGGTGCTGCTGTCCTCCCACAACCTTCTGTCCAATGGAGTTTTTCCTTGTTCGCGCTTCCCTAACCCCAGCCAGCAAAACCCATCGAAGGGAAGGGGGTCCGGGAAGGAAGTTGGCGCTGGAGCCGTTTTGAACGGGAGAGCGCGAGCTTGCACATCACACCACATGGGGCCCAATAAAAGCGGGGCGTCGTGGCAGGATTAGCGTCTTCGGCTCCCGAGCTGCTGGGAGACCTGGGTCTGTCCAGGCCGTGTGGTTAGCGGCGGCCAAAGTTTGGTGCGCATGAAAGCGCTTCTGGACAAGGAGCTCCCCTGCATCTCGCTCTGGGGGCGTCCCATCATCATGGCCTCGGCGGTGCGTCACGGCGCCTTGACTTGGGCCAGGTTGTCGGAGGAGCTGCTGACACGGAACACAACCCAGACACACCTGGAGGCCTGCACCTCTCTCCTGCAGCCTCCAGACGGCACCGCCGAGGAGCATTTGACAGCTGGCCGCGGATGGCGGCAACTTCCCGTGCGCCGCTGGCCAGCGCTCCACTTTCTGCCACCTTTCCTTCTGCTTCTCCTCTCCATGCAAGCCCGCTTCTTGGGGCGAGCGGCCTCCACTCCCATTTGTGCCAATTTCAGAGGCGATGCTCGATATCGCAGGAGGACACGAAACGGTCGCCTATCCCGGTTCTGCAGCTCTCAACCGCGTTCAGCCCTCTCGAGGGACGGGAGCACAGACACCAGTAAGCCAGATAGAGGAAGCACTTGACTGCAGACGGCCATAGCGCGATACTTTACCGGGCGATGTCCATGGACTGCACGAGCAGGGATGGCCAAGCATCTGGGTGAAAGAAATTGATAGACTTCAAAATCAACAAAACCGATCAAACTCACGATCATTCCGGTGTCCGTGCCTGCCGCCAGACGTCTCCACAACATATCCAGGCGTCTCTGCTTACCCTCGCCGCTAACTAAGCGGTACTGTTGTATCCGGCAAGGCTTTCTATCAACGCTCACTACGGATTCGTGATGTTGGAGTCCGGCAATTTCCGTTAGCTAAGTTATTCCGCAACAGGGAGCTATCCGGACGCTTGCCTGAATGGTCGTAAGGCCGTCGTCTCGATCCCTGCGCCAGAAGCCACAAAACAAGCGTAAACTGCAAGCGCTCGCTGCTCCCGGGTGAACCGGACCGGGATATTGAATGGCCAGCTTCGGTCAATGCGCATTCCTGGAGTGAGTGTTGGCCGGAGCCTCAATAAATGGCCGGTGAGAGAAGCTGCAGCGAGAGCAAGGACAGACCGTCTGCAAGCTTCAGGCACTGATGCTGCACCGCCGTCCTGTTCCATCGCCTTGCAGGTGGCTGCCACGCTCTCGTGGACAGCATCAGGGTCACGTTACCCAGCGTTCTGTGTGCGCGTTGCACAGCGTTCTGCACGTAGCTAAGGTCGACCGGAGAGCGTTGAATATCAAGTTTCTAGAAGGCGAGAAAGCAACGGCGAAGCTTCCAGACGAGCACCATGCCTGCAGCCGCCCTTGCCAACTCATTCATGCTGTTCATACAGAGCACGGCAGCGTCTTGAGCAGCGTCGGCCATGCCCATCCGGCTCCGCATCCTATTGGAGATGGAAGCAGACCGTATTTGCACTTCGCTCGCTCACGCGTCGCCCTGCTCATCATCGTCTATTGAGACCATGCGACAATCGCGTGATAACAGCGTTCTGGCATCGCTAAGTAGTTGGCGCGCAATGCTGATCTTAGTAGACGCCAGGGGGCATCAATACCTCACAATATGAGCGCGGCCGGTTACTCCTACCACAAGAGTCGATTCGCGGACATCGAGCAAGTCAGTCCATAAACAAGCAATTGCGCTCAGTGTGGTCTCCTGTATGCGAGCAATGATGCGGTGCAAAGTGGAGCGCGGAACCTAGAGGCAAGGTCGTACGTTGCTCACGCCAGGTTCCCAGCCGGTCGTTCCACGTTGATGCCCAAACGGCTATCTCGAGCCAGGTGTCACGGCTGCTAAAGAGACAACGCTAGCACAGTACCTAGCTAGCTGCTCTCCCCGACGCAGATCTGAGTAGTACCTGTCTCAGAGGAAACGATTGATGTTCAATTGTCTCGTTGTTTCAGCGACTTTCCAGTCATCTCCCGTATTCCATACTCTGAGGTCTTACTGGATGACAAGAGTGTCCGATTATGTTTATGCCATTCTGCTAATGCGACAAGGACTACGAGCATTGATGCCGTTTGCGCCTAGTCCGCGGACTAAAAACCCAACCTGCTGGACGCCGACTAGACCAAGGTCAACACCTTGCTGGAGGTTGAGCACGACAGTTGAGAGAGTACGTAGTAATTTGCTGAACAAATTCAGGGTTCTATATGCCGTTGGCGAGCCGTCGGTTGGCAGTGAGGCGAAGTCTAGTGCGACTGTTTGACAAAGGGGATGCCGCGTGAGAGTCTGCTACACACGATGGGCGGACAAAGCACCTTCATTTGTGAGTTAGCATCTGTCGGTGCTGCGGTTTCGGGTCGTAATGGCCGATTGGGTGGACGCTGGTGAGTTTGGGAGGCGTGGTAAAAGAGTTGCGGTGTCAGAAACATCTGGTGTAAAAGTTCTGATAACTTCTTCATAGAGCTGCTGAAGGAAGCCTTTAAGCAAAGACAGCTTTCACTGTCCTCCCGTAGGGACGGTGGCATAATCCCAGAGTTAGGGCAAGAGCAAGAGCAAAGCCACTCCTCGAGTCAACCATCAGTGAGCAACGCGAATCTTCAAGAAGTTCAACCTTTCAGTAAGGCCTTCCACCCCTCACTCTCCGTCTCCCAGTTCCCCCTTTCAGACATCCCACTCCGGCTTCCCGTACTTGTTGTAGATATCATGCAACTTCTTCGGCAAGTTGACATTCGGCACAATAACCGTATTCATCGCACTCGGCGCCTCCCTCTCGCCCCTCCTCGGGTCTCCGTACGGATAGAACTTGTACTTGCCCTCCTTCGCCCCGTTGCTCTTCCACGGCTCCGACTCCGGCACCTGCGGCACCTCGAGCACCTCGCCGAACAGCGTCTGCGCAAATCGCGGCAGGTACCATCCCGTTCCAGCCATCGTGGTGGCTGTGATGGCGTAGAGAATGTAGAGCTCGGGGTCCCGCTTGGCGCCCTTGCGTAGGGTACGCTCGCCTTTGTTGTAGGTGTCGGTGTGAGTGATTTTGCGGAGAAGGGATTCCGGTTCGCCGGTTCGCCGGTCGCCGGCGTTGACGCCGGAGGGGCGGCGGAGGGCGCGGGTGGCTTTGAAGGCTGCGCGGCCGGTGATGGATGACATGATTGAAGAGTTGTGGGGATTTAGATTGAGTGTTTTGATGGAAGTGAAATGGCGTCGAGGAGTTTGACTTGAGCGCTTGAGAGCGTAGATAGATCGAGGTTGGAAGAGAGCAGACGGTTTTAGAGGACGGTTCACTGGGGTTATGAAGAGGGTTGGAGAGTGAAGTCACTATGAGAGACTGCTGCCAAAACATCGAACTTGGGGACAAGAGTGACGGAGGCGCAATGTCAGGCGTGGCTTTGCACGACCATCTGACGCAACTCGCACGTCGCATGCTGACATTGGAAATCCGAAGCGTTACCTGGAGATATGTGCATCTTTTCTTTAACAGTGTTCTACTGTCGATGCTAATATGGCTGTTTCCTATGGAGCAGAGCGCAGTGTGAATCTGTGGAGTTGCGGAGATCTTTGGATTATGGAAGTGGTAGATATAGTAGCATCACGTGATTCTCTGCTCTTCCAAGTCCGGCGCCATTGATCTTTCCTGTGACACATGGAGTTTCTATTACTGACAGGAGGCTCTAGGCTGGGTACGCAAACCATACTGGCCCTGGAAGCGGGACAACAGCTTCTGTTGCACTTCATTTCGGAGTTACTTCTTCTCGACGAAGTCTCATGTACCTTAACTCGAAGCGTACACAACCGGAGAACGGGCGATTAACAACTCACAACTTACGTCCCAAGTGCTTGCAGTACTTCGCTTGCGTTAATGTCATGGCTACCTACTAAGGCTCCGGCATTCGACTCTCGGCTACTGCATGATGTGTGAGACTAGATAGAAGAGATCAGGAGTCAAGCACGTCAACGCTCGTGAGCTGCTTCTAGCGTTGCGGCTGAGCATTTCTATGGTAGTTGAAAGTATCAGATAAGGATGGCTCAGCATACAGCAAGGCATGTCAACTGAAAACATATCGGCAACTTAGCACGGTAGTCTATCTCGGCTTCGTAGTTGTTGTGCTGCAGTCACCATCAACACTGTCTAGGTCGGGCTTGTCCCAACGTTGCCTCTCCTTCCCAGTGGATCCTCGTAACGGTCTTGCCATCACGAAACCCCTGCAGACGAACCAGACGAAGTTTCGATTCCCTTACTCAAACTTATCAAAGCCTCTAGATGCCACATTTACCCATTTCCAGATCTTCCACTACCCGCTTCCCAACCTCTGGTCCATTTTACATCAGCTCGGCGTCCCACAGCGAAGAGCTACATAGCACTAAACTTTTTTAATATCCTGAATACTTTCAATACTAAGAACCCAGAACCATAAAAAACTGTGATGCCACGTGCAAATGTTTGCTAGTAGCAATCGCTCGAAAAGAATGCGGCGGAATGACCGCGGCCGGCTAGCACGTTGTTGAGACTCAGGACCTGTGGATGGGCTGGCGAAACTTGAGAAGCCGACCTAGCCACGCATGAGTGCCCAGAGGCGCGACGGTAAGTAAGAGTGATCCGACCACAGGTGTCGGCAAGCAAGACAGTCACGATGCACAGAACTGGCGAAGACATACAACCACAAATCGCAGAAAGAGCGGTAGTACATGTATTGTATTCTATCGTTTCGAAATGTCTCTACATGCTGAAGACGTTCCGTGAAGTGAACATCAAGATGCGACGACAGGAGTGCATCAGACCCGCAAAAGAACATGCCAGGTATACGTTCCCCACCGCCAGCTGGTTCAGACCAGCTCAGTACAACCATGAAGTATGGGGTATCTCAGAATCGCGCTACAAGTCTTGCGCAGCACAGCGCCCGTGCCGCAGTCGTCAAGAGCGCCGAAGTAGTTCGCACAAAGAGGAAGAGGACAGAAAGAAACAGCGGCGTAGAGACCAGTCTGGTCTCAGCAACGACGCGCTAGCGACTCGCCGGGGACAGAGTCGAACGTTGCACAGGGTAGATACAGCCTTGCTCAGCCCATCAGGTTCGGCATGTTCAGCTTCAAACGAAACCTCTTCCCGTCAACGATGCCGACATCAGCCTTGCGCTTGCGGGACGGCAGCCCAACTTCCGAGCCCCTAGGCGTAGAAACACTCGATCCATCCACCGTCGTCGCCTCCGTCATGCTCTCCGCGCGGCTCGGAGGCTCTTCACTATCGGACGGCGTGTACGCCGGGACGGCCGCCGCGGCCGCAGTGATACCAGCAAGCAGCTGGCTCTGCTCGTGCGTCGAAGCGTACTGAGCGCGGAAGAAGGCGTCTTGCTGCTCAACGACAGCGCGGGCGGCAGGGTCTTTGTGCAATTCGCGGCATTGGTGGCATCTGATGTAAAAGGCATGATTCTCCGGTTTCGTGAATCCGAGGGCCTCGTATTCGGGCAGAGTCTCGCCGATTAGATCCGCGCGGTCAAAGTCCAGACAGTCTTCGCAAAAACCTTTCTCGCACCAGCGGCATCTGGGCTGCGTGTCAGTGACGTGAAACCTTTACGAATTGCAGAAGAAGAGGGACGGGATAAAAGGGCGTGGTCTTCCTTACCTATAGATGAGGTTGCCGGCGTCGCTGGTGCTCTTCTCGCAGTCGAAGCAGGAGTGCTGCGGACAGAAGGTTGATCCAAAGGCCTTGATCTTGGCTTCGAAGGCTTTAGGCAGGCAATTCTGGTGATAACTGCGCGGACATCGTGCGCAGCAGTATATCGTACCACCATTCCAGCACATTTGACAGTACTACACATTGTCAGCGGTTTCTTGTGAGGAGTCTGTGAGGGCTGGATCGAAATACCTCCTGGTTCACCATCTCAGGCTTCTTCTCACGCTTCGGCTCAGCAAGACGAGGATCTTTGCCCGCCATTGTGGGCACAGCCTCCCAGTCAGCGCATCTCATGCTCTCCTTGTTAATGGCAAAACCATCGACCATTACAGTGGTGTTCTTGTCCTTCCGGCGATCTGCTCTAGTGATTTCTGAAGAGAGGATCCTGTCGTCCGCTGGCAGCTGCTTCTGATATTTGCGCCCATCGAAGACAGCGCACTCTACTTTCTCCATCACTGAGAGCCACTTCTTTTCGTCAGAGTCGGAAGAGGACGACGCTGACTGTTCACTCATGTGAGGATCACTAGGCTTGTCTCTGCACTTTTCCAGAATAGTGGGTAAGTCCCACGATAGCATCTCGGTGGCATCAATCTCAGGGTGAGAGAGGGTCTGCGCTCCGCGACGAACCAGAGACATGAGCTGGGTGGTACCGAGTTGTGGCACGTCGTCCGAGACACCTTCAGACGATGCTTTCTTACCCCTGCCTGACTTGGTGGGTGTGCTATAGTTATTCTGCATCGACTCAGTGATCTTGGCAGACAGGTACAGCTTCTTCCTAATACGACCCATCATTTGCTCCTCGACAGTGCCTTGCGTGCAGAGCTTATACACAGTGACTGGTTGAGTTTGGCCGATACGGTGCGCGCGAGCCTCGGCCTGGAGCATGATCTGGGGGTTCCAGTCTTCGTCTAAAAAGATGACATCTGTGGCGGACGCGAGATTGATGCCGAGCCCTCCGGCCCTGGTCGAGATCAACATGGTCTTGTATTCAGAGGAGCGGTCATTAAACATCCGAATAGCAAGATTTCTCCTTGCGCGTCCCGTCTGGCCATCAAGGCGCAAGTAACGAAAGTCGCTACCATTACCCCCAATCAGAGCCAAGAGATCCTCAGTGCAATCGAGCATGCCGGTGAAGCCAGAGAAGATCAACACTTTCTTGCGCTTTTCCACGATCAAGTCCTGGAGAATCTTTCGTAGAACGACGAACTTGCCCGAAGCGAGGACGACATGCTCACCAACAAGGTAAGGAACCGGTGCCGCATTTGGTAGCAAGTACGGATGGTTACAACACTTGCGCAGCTGCATGACTAGATTCATCAACTTCCGCCATGCGGATTTGTTGGTGGCAATGGTGCTCTGTTCCTCCTCCAAAGCTTGGCGTATAATCTCCTTGCTTTCGTGCCACTCGTTAGAACCTTCTTGGCTAGGGTGCATCGACTGGAGCTTCGCCAGAGCCGCGTCCTCCTCAGCCTCGGCTTTGAGCGCGTTGACCTCTTTACCCTTAACGTCCTGAAAAAGCTCGTCGACTAGACGGCTGTCGGCTTTGGTGAGGAGTCTTGTGTACCAAAACCTTTGCATAGGCGTCAGCGGCACGTACAGCAGGACTTCTTCCTTTGGAGGCAGGTTCAAGTCGACACCAGGGCTCGTTTTTGTCCTCCGAAGCATAATCAACTCCAGTAGACGGCGAGCATCATCCATGACGGTGGTGTTGACCTTGCCACGTGTAAGGTCGAATGAAGACTTGAAGAGCTCGGCACTTTGCTCGGAGAAGACCTGAGGATACATCCAATGCAGAATAGCCCACAGTTCGAGAAGGTTGTTTTGAAGCGGAGTGCCGGTTAGAATGAGGCGGTACTCGGCTTGCAGGCCTTGCAATGCCCGCGAAATATCGGTCATGTTATTCTTGATCTTATGGCCTTCATCGAGCACGACGTATCGCCAGACAAAAGCCGTCTTGAACCATCCCTGTTCCGCCTGAAATGTTTCGTACGTCGTTACGATCAAGTCATAACCGCCGGCAGCAATATCGGTCTCAACAAAGTCCATTACTGGCTTGCTCGAAGTGGTGCGCTTCTTCGTACGATCGAGAGTGTTGCCATATCGGTCCTCTTGACCTGAAGCGACCTTCTTGAGATGCTTGCGCTCACTGACTGGACCGTGGAACCTCAAAACCTTCAGACCTGGCGTCCACTTCCGCGCTTCCGCCATCCACGAGCTGAGAACACTCAGAGGGCAGACGACGAGGAATGGTCGAGACTCCGCAGATGAGGTCACGTGTTTCCGTTCTTTCAAGTACTGGAATAGTGAGAGCGTCTGAAGTGTCTTCCCCAAGCCCATCTCATCGCCGAGCATGCCCGACATGCCGTTCTCATGGAGATAAAGCAGGAACGACAGACCGCTGAGCTGATAAGGCTTCATTGTTGCTATGACACCCTTCGGCTGGTGCTCCAGTGCTTCGTAGGGGACAACCTGAGGTTCGACACCCTCGCGGCTGTTCACCAGCTTCTGAACATAGTTCTGTGTGGGGAGGAGTGGTAGGAAGTAGTTCTTCTTCGCGATGAGAAACCTCTCCTGCTTGATTTTGGTACCAGCCGCAATGTCGGTGCGGATCCTCTGCCGGGCCGTCTCAACCTTGTGACCTGCAGTCGTCTTCGATGGAAGAAGGGTATCGGAAATCAAAATCTTGTTTGTCTTCTTGCTACCCTTCTTGATACTGGCTGAAGAGTTACGGCTTGCGCGATGAGTTGCCGTGCCGAGCGCTCTGCTTGTAGCAGACAAAACTGACGTTGGTCGCAGTGTACGACCTCCTGCTACTGCGCGCTCCTTCTCTTCCATGGTGTCCGCCTCATCCTCGCTACTCTGGCTGTCAATAACCTGTGCTTTTTCAGGACTTGTGAATACCGAGGACACCGAAGGCGAACGAGACTCGTCTGAACCGTCAGAGATCGCATACGAAATGGGAGGACGATCGCGGAGACCGTGAGTTGGAAGCGTCATGTTGGTCGAAGATCGGCGTAGCTGCGTGACTGAGGTGGGTGATCGTTGTGACCCGAATTGGGCCAGGAGCCGCGAGGCCGTCTGCCGCTTAGGAGGTGTTTCGGGCAACGGTGAGCCCAGAACGAGCGCTGGCCGTTCCATGCTGAGGTCTTTGGAAGAAACACGAAGGGGTGGTGAAGAGAAGCGTATCGTTCGTCGATCAGAGAAGGAGCGTTGGCGAAGGGGTTGTTAGTTTGTGAAGTGAAGTGAAGTGAAACGACTGAAAGCATGGACAGCAGCTACTATTACAGTGGATATTTGCGGGAAATTAGAGTTCTAAATGAGATGTCGTCTGCCGCAAGCATGCAGTTCTAGTACTGAAGGGTTTGTGAGAGGAAGGTGTGAAGCAAGATGGCGATTTGGCTCTGTCCGTCGAGCAGGCGCCGGATTCTACTGAGCTACACGAAATAGCAAGTGCTAAGTATGGCGCGCGTCCAGCGTTCCAGCGTTCCAGCGTCCCAGAGTTCCAGTGTTCGTCCAAGAACCAGCGGTCGAGATGTGAAGTGAAAGAAAAAAGTACCCCAAGAGAATGCGCCGTAAGGCTGAAGGGGTCGCCCACAGGGTTCGCAAGAATCTGGGGAACGCGTCAAAGCGCGCTGGTTCGTGGCGTCGGCGAGTCGCGGACCTTTGCAGGCCGATCAGCGGTAAGTGTGCCAAGCTTCTTCACTCCAGGTCACTCACGGCTTGTAAAACCTACTGGCTGTCAACACTCTTTATGCTTACCTAGTACTCCATCCCCCCCGATAGGACCATCCCCCCCAGTAGGAGCATCCCCTAGCCATGCCGATACTATGACACGCTTCTTCCCTCTCTATGTCCGGAGATCGGACGGCAAGCTCGAAATCGCAGCGAAGGGTAAGACAGAGCAGAACCAGCCTTTGCCCGGACAGCTTGACCAGACGCCCGATGCGAAGGGAATATCCGACTACTACCGGGAGATCTCCGTGGATGAGGTCAAGCATCTTGACTGGAGGAGGAAGCTGGGTGGCATGTTGGTGCGGGAGCTGGGTGGTCAAGACGATCAAGGTATGGTGTTGCGCTTTTTCGAACCCGCCTTCCGATCTTCTGACGGCTCTGTAGAGAAAGCCTGTATACTGGCAGCACTTCCCGAGAACTACCGACTGTACGAACACATCAAATCCAAGGGAAACGCTTCCGACGGCAAGACTACAAAGGCCACGAAGAATCATGCTGGCGGAGGACACGACCGTCAGGATGCATACCTCTACGGACACCCGCTAGGCCGTAAGAAGCGGTACAGAAGCCCTGCCGAGTTCTTCCCGCATCTCCTATGGCTCGTCACCGACAAGGCAGGCGATCCAGACAACTGCACCTGTACGATATGCTCGCCGGAGCAGCTGGAAGAGGAGAAACCGGCCAAGGACTCCAAGGCTGCGATTAAAAAGGAGGACATACACACCAGGCCCGTAGGCCGAATATCGCCAATAGTCGAAATACCTGCGCGACCAAGCAGCATCACCAGAGCCTCACCAGCACCCATAGCACGACGACCTTCCACAACACCTGTGACCCCCGCAAGTGTTTCCGCGTCCAAACCTCCTACCCCGACACCCCTCCCCCAGCCCCGATCCCTCGACCAACAAATCGACGCCCAATACAACAAATTCATCTTCCGCCCGGGCGAACTAGTCTGGTTCAACCGCGGCGTCGCCTGGGGTCTGGGCATAATCCTGCAACGCTACTACCTCTCCACCTCCCCCCTGATTCGCGCCTACATCGTCCAGCCACTCTCTCACCCGCTCTCGCACCCACCCACCGCAACAATAACTCAAGAAGCCGAACTCCGCCCCTGGCTCGCTTGGAGCGCGCCACAGTACACGAACAAGTACCTCGCAGAGCGCCCGACCACCTACGACATGCTGGACTGGCCGGCCTACATCGAGGGCCGCATCGGGCCAGGCGACGCGGAAGTCGACGGCAGCATCATGGCAGCCAAGGCAATCGACGCATCTTTCACGCTCTTCGACCTCATCAAGACCACTGCGCCCGCCCCCGGCGTCGAGGAGCGCCGCTGGAACGGGCTCTTCCTCGGCGGCGAGAAAGCCTGGGTCGGCGAGCCCGTGCGGTTGCGCATAGGCTCTGGATCCGACGTCCTCGTCATCATCGAGATTGTTGAAAAGGTGGCTTCGCAATTCGCCGCCGGCTCCTCGGGCAGTGGAGCAGGGGGAGTGGCAGGGGGGGCGGGAGGTGCGAGAACTAGCACCATAAGCCTCATCGGCGACATCTACACCTTCTGCAGCGTCCCCCTTTCCTCCTCCGTGCCAGACGACCGCCACCTCCCCCTCCGCATGCGCGAGGACCTGCTTTTCAGGAACCAGGTCACGGCGCTCACCCACTCAAAGAGCTACTGGAAACTCGCAAAGTCGATGGCAAAGCTCGGTATCGCGGATCTGAAGGGGCGCTGGTACGAGAGCAGTCTCTTGCTGCCGATTCTGCATCCAGACTACCATGAGCGCGTCCGCAGAGGCGATATCGGGGATGCGGGCGTCTGGATGAATGGCAGGGGAGATGGGCTGCCGCAGGGGTCGCCGGGGACAAGGAAGCCGGAACGGAGAGATGCGTTTGGCAGGGCGGTGCCGGTGGGGACGAGGATTGTGGAGGGGGTCGAGCCGCCGGTGCAGCCGCCGCAGGAGCAGCAGCAGCAGCAGCAGCAGCAGCATCAACATCAGCAGGGCTTGGGTCATGTGACGGCGCTCACCCACTCAAAGAGCTACTGGAAACTCGCAAAGTCGATGGCAAAGCTCGGTATCGCGGATCTGAAGGGGGGCGCTGGTACGAGAGCAGTCTCTTGCTGCCGATTCTGCATCCAGACTACCATGAGCGCGTCCGCAGAGGCGATATCGGGGATGCGGGCGTCT